>NW_005196755.1:0-2254 GCF_000372725.1 Emiliania huxleyi CCMP1516
TTGGAGGTTGCTCCACCGACGCACACGCCTACTACGCGCCGTTCAACAACGAGGACGGGCCGAGCGGCTACGCGGTGCGCGTCTCGCTCTCCGACTTCTCCTCCTCGGGCGTCGAGTATCTCAACCTCGCCGACACGAACTCGAACCTGAAGGGATTCTGGGGCGGCTTCGTCACTGACGCACACGCCTACTACGTGCCGCACAACAACGGCGGGCGGAGCGGCTACGCGGCGCGCGTCTCGCTCTCCGACTTCTCCTCCTCGGGCGTCGAGTACCTCAACCTCGCCGACACGAGCTCGAACCTGAAGGGGTTCATTGGCGGCTTCGCCACCGACGCACACGCCTACTACGTGCCTCACTACAACGACGGCGGGCGGAGCGGCTACGCGGCGCGCGTCTCGCTCTCCGACTTCTCCTCCTCGGGCGTCGAGTACCTCAACCTCGCCGACACGAACTCGAACCTGAAGGGGTTCATTGAAGGCTTCGTCACTGACGCACACGCCTACTACGTGCCGCACCACAACGGCGCGCTCAACGGCTACGTGGCGCGCGTCTCGCTCTCCGACTTCTCCTCCTCGGGCGTCGAGTACTTCAACCTCGCCGAGACGAACTCCAACCTGAAGGGGTTCATTGGCGGTTTCGCCACCGACGCACACGCCTACTACGTGCCGTACAACAACGGCTCGCCCCACGGCTACGCGGTGCGCGTCTCGCTCTCCGACTTCTCCTCCTCGGGCGTCGAGTACCTCAACCTCGCCGACACGAACTCGAACCTGAATGGATTCTGGGGCGGCTTCGTCACTGACGCACACGCCTACTACGTGCCGCACAACAATGGCGGGCGGAGCGGCTACGCGGCGCGCGTCTCGCTCTCCGACTTCTCCTCCTCGGGCGTTGAGTACCTCAACCTCGCCGACACGAACTCCAACCTGAAGGGTTTCACGGGCGGCTTCGTCACTGCCGCACACGCCTACTACGTGCCGCACGCCAACGACGGCGGGCGCAGCGGCTACGCGGCGCGCGTCTCGCTCTCCATCTAAGGAACTCGGAGCCTCGAGCTCGTAGCAACGTAGCAGGCGAACGTAGTTCGTGCCAACCCCCCCTCACCCGCCCCGCATCACATTGGCATGTCTCTGGGTCGTCTCTGGGCTTCTGGGTCTTGTGGGGTGGGTGCATTCATTGCGATCTGCTAGGTCGGTCGGAATCCCCCAAAACAATTAAACTCCGTCTCGAGCGGAGAGGTTTCGGGATGCGCTCCGAACGACGGTGCCAACGACGGAATCGTCAAAATCTAAATCAGGCAATCAAGAGACCGGTAGCCACCAGCATGTCGGTGCGCTTTGCTCATGCTCCCGCGCCCCCCGCGCCCGAACTAAGCACGGGCCCGGCTCGCCCGCTTTTGGGGATCCACCCGGGACACCCCCGCCCCCCACCTGCCTCGCCTCACAGCCGACCTTCTGGTCGCACGCGGCTACGCCCGTCGTCGCGGCTACGCGGCTACGCCCTACGCGGCTACGCCCACGCGGCTACGCGGCGCGCGTCTCGCTCTTGATCTGAGGAACTCGGGGGGGTCGTCTGCCGCTTGTGTCCCTCCCCCCCGCCCCCATCTATTGGGAAGGCCTCTGCGCTCTGGGCCATCCTGGGTCTCTTTCGAGGGTCTCTTGTAGTGGGGGCATTGGGCGTGTTCTAGGCCCCTCTCTGCTGAGTAGTGAGTTCAAGAGGACAGGCCTCCAGGCTCCACGTTGGAAGCCGAGAGAGTAACCGGCGTGGAGCGTCGTTGGCGGCCGGGGTCTCGAGAGTCGAGTAAAGGTCGTACGAAAGCAGTACCAGTAGGCTAGTAGGACGCAACAAGCAGGACACGAGTCGCATACAAAAAGGTAAAGGAGAGCAGAGTCCCCCACTCGCGCGACTCGGAGATCGGCTCGATACGGCCCCGAGAGTTCTGGAGGAGGAGGATCACCGAAGCGGAGTGCTGGCGCGAGCGCCCGTACAGTAGCACACAAGTCGACGTGTAGGTGGCGGGTGCCTCCGGGTCGTGAAGCACCGCCGCGACCATCCGACTGGAGGCGCGCGCGGTCCACTCTGCCTCGGCGCGGCGCGCCCGCTCGAGGTCGGCGTCGTGCCTCCGCTGGCAGGCCCGGACGGTTTCCGCCTGCACGAGCGTGCTGTGACAGGCCCAGCCTCGGCGTAGCCCGTTGCAGCTGCACCGATAGGCGAGCGAGCCGCCGCCGTCGTACACGTGGTCGACATCAGC
>NW_005196755.1:2923-4908 GCF_000372725.1 Emiliania huxleyi CCMP1516
CTGCGCGGGGGTGATGTCGCGCCGATGGCTGAGTACGTGCGGCGTGAGCGGGCTTTGTGCGTAGGGGCGGCGCGAGAGGTGAGCCGGCGGGCGCGCCGGCGGTCGAGTTACCGAACAATTCGACGTGGCGCAGCTCCGCGCCGGCGGGGACGACCGAGCACATGATGTCGGCGGCGGTCACGCGACGAGAGAGAGCCGCAGGGGCCCTCTGAGAGCCAGGCGCCGAAAAGCAGCGTGAGCGGCGGCCGCAATCAGCCACCTGTGGGCGGTCATCGGGGTCGCGGTCAAGCGCTGCCAGGGTTGGATCCGGTGCGTCTCGTATCACTGGTGGGCTGGGTGTGCAGCAGCAGCGCTCAAAAAGAGGCAAAAAAAGCGGCTGCTGCTTGGACTGTCGACTCTCTCGACGCACCGTGCTCGACCTCGCTGAAAAGCTGGCTGGTGGTCGCGCGCAGCGCGCCGGCGCGACTTCGACTGGTTGGGCACCTCGGCTGGGTCCATCGGCAAGAGGCCCGCGCCGTCGGGCAGCCCCGCGAGCGCATGGGCGGCCGGCGCGAGCGGAGAACGACGGGCCAAAATCACGCTCGTTTGGTAGGAAAAGACGAGGCGCCAAGGGGGGGGTCAAGTATGGTACCCTAGACCTCCGGGTTGCAGGAGATGTACAGCACGTGGTCAAAGTAGCTCACGAGTCGCAGCGTGTCCGCGTCCAGCCCGCAGCGGGGAGGGTCCACCAGGATGACGTCCGTCCTGCCTCGCGCCTCCTCGAGCCAACGGGTCGTCGAGCAGCAGCATCGGCACCAGCAGCAGCAGCACCACCACCACCAGCAGCAACAGAGACATGCAGTGCAGGCGCAGAGGCGCTCGCAGAGCGGCGCTCAGCGCCGCGCACGCCACGCTGCGGACCGTCGGACGAGCGCACCGTACGTCGGCGGCGAGCCGCGTCGCCAGCCGTCTCGCGAGAGAGCGGCGCCGCCGCGTGCGCGCAGCAGCCGCCGCGGCAGAGGCGAGCCGCGGCGACGTCCGCACTAACGGATAACGGCCATTGGCAGTTTTCTCTCTCTCTCTCTCTCTCTCTGTTTTGTTGTACCATTCTAAATTCTTTTTTCGCGACACACATATGTCGACGGCGAGTGCTGCGGCAGCCGCGACCGCCGCGCCGCCGGCTCCTCTCCCTGTGCCTCCTCCTCCCGCGGGCTCCGCCTCCGCCGAGGTGCCGGTGCAGCAGGCGTCGCGGCCGATTGTGGTCGGCTCGTGCGCCTACTGGCGCGGCAAGGAGGCCGAGGAGTCAAAGTCGCATGAGTGGACAGTCTATGTGCGCCCCGCCGCCCGCCACCTCGCCCGTCACCCGCCTCCACACGCAAGCGCAGCGCTGCACCCCTCGAGGCCGACGACCGCGGCATCTCCCGCGCAGGTCCGCGCCGCCTCACCAGACGAGGACCCAGGTGCGCCCGCGACCCGGCCCGCCCGCCCACCGCCACCGCCACACCACTTCTGCCGCCGCAGGGCTCTTCATCAAGCGGGTGGTTTTCCAGCTCCACCCCACGATCACGCCCTCCACGCGAACAGTCGAGGCGCCGCCGTTTGAGGTGACGCTTCTAGACACCCAAGACGGCTTCCGCCGCTCAGAGTGGCGCCTCGCAGGGAGGTAAGGGCGTGTGCTCCTCCCGCCTCCCGCCGCGCCGCAGGTGACGGAGCAGGGGTGGGGCGAGTTCGAGGTTGGCATCAAGGCGCCTCCACTCCCTAGACACTTCCCAGACACTTCCCAGACACTTCCCAGACACTTCCCAGACACTTCCCCGACACTTCCCAGACACTTCCCCGACACTTCCCAGAGTCACGAGGTTTGGCATCGAGGCGCGCACCCGGAGCACGACCCCCCCCCCCCCCCCTCCCTTCCCCTCCGCAGGTCTACTACCACGGCGGCGAGCGCGCCGTCGACTTCTCTCACCTCCTCAAGCTCTACCCGGAGGCAGAGGTGCCCCCCCCCC
>NW_005196755.1:5008-12810 GCF_000372725.1 Emiliania huxleyi CCMP1516
CCAGCTTCCCTGCCAGGAGCGGCGCGGCTACTGGCTGATGAGTAGTCGCCGATTCTCCCCTCCAGGAGCTGCGCGCCGCCTCGAGGCGGAGGATCGAGATGGAGGAGGAGATCCGGCAGCTGCGCGCCGAGCCCGCCGACTGACGCGCGACGCCGCGCGGCAGCAACGGAGAGAGGCGCTCATAACACAGTCAATCCACCGCAACCTGAACCTCGACACGTACTGTCTACTGACGTCTGCTCGACGGAGTGTGCGCTTTCTGGCTTGCTTGAGGATAAAAATTAGGCATCTTCCCGAGCCCCTATAGGGTTGTTGCGCGAGTATGTAAAGGGGAAGGACCCTCAGTTGACCAGGGGTTGTGCGCCAGGCGCAGGCCCTCCTGCGTCCTGCTCGGCTCCAGCCAGTACTTTAGACTAGTCTTGTCATCACGAACAGAGCGAGAGGAGACGGATCTGACCTCAGGGCCGATGTGACCAAGCGCTGGTAGCGTGGTTTAACCTCACACCCATGGTCTCACAGTGTGCCGGCAGTCGCCGAGCAGTGTCGCTCACACAAGCCGCAGCACAAGTGACTGAGGGCCAGTGAGGGTGATCCCATCGCTGTGACAGCTGTGGCAGCCGCACAGTAGGCTGTGCCAACTGTGCAGAGCGTGTGAGCAGCAGGGGAGCTTCACTCCAGGCTTCAGGCGCAAAGAGCTGCATGCCACCGAAGGCGCTGTCGAGGTTCGCCGAGCGCGGCGAAATCGGGGGAAGCCGTCACCGACGAGCGCGTTGGACTTTTCACTCCGGACAAAGACGGCGACACGCACACGAGCTGCGGCCGTGTCGCCGTCATAGCGGCGAGGCGCGGGACCGTCTGTGGCGAAGTGGGTCGCGTCCCCCGATTTCCTCAACTCAACCCAGGGAGTGCACAGATCCAACAGGAGTGAGCAGGCTCGACGCCGTACTCGAGATGGAGCTGCCACAAACTCG
Organism: Emiliania huxleyi CCMP1516; assembly: GCF_000372725.1. Classification (NCBI taxonomy): domain Eukaryota; phylum Haptophyta; order Isochrysidales; family Noelaerhabdaceae; genus Emiliania; species Emiliania huxleyi. The sequence continues at coordinate 5,980 of NW_005196755.1, forward strand.
CCGCCGAGCGTGCCACCGAAGGCGTCCTGGCGGAGGTGGTGGAGTGTGAGACCTGAGGCTGCGGAGGTGACGCCTGAGGTACCGGCCCGTGCACAGCGACTCAGCTGGCGACCACCACGGGCTCAGACGAGACTTGTCGACTCGTTCCGGCTCAGCTTCACCGTGGTCATCGGGCGTCTGTCGACGTCAGGACCACCCATACAGCTCGCGGGTTTGAGGTCGCAAGAGCCAAGTTGGTGGCGTTTGGACATCCCAACCATCACACAAGACAGCCTGTAGGTGATGGCGGGACGGCGCAGTGTTTGTGGCACTGTAGGCACCCGCGGCACGGCCCCGCTGTCGGCTCTCGCGGGCTGCGGAACCGGCCCCAGAAGGGGACGGTCCGGGCGAGTGTGGCAGCTCCTGCGCTAGTATGGGCACCCCCTCTATCACAGCAACACTACTGATCCTGGTCATTAGAGCTGCCAGGGATAGCGTCAGGAGCCGGTAGGAGTCAAAACCCCTCATATTTGAGACATCGTGGCCCATATACTCGTGCAACAACCCTATATGAATATGTGTGCAAGCCGTCCCGGCGCGCCGCCCGCCCCCCCGACCGCACAGGGCACAGCCACCCAGCTCCCAGGCTCAAGCGTGCTCGCGACGTGGTTACGTACCACATATAAAAAGAGAGCGCCGTCCGCATACGTACGGCCACACTCGCACTAAGAGCACAAAACCTAGCGGCCTGATTCGCTTTGTAACCTGAACGACTCGAGCTTTTGCGCGCAGACGAGCGCGGCTATGCGACTGCCTTTTCCTCCTCGGAGCGCGCGGACGCGTCGGCGGCCGCCACCAGCGCCGGGTCGAGCCTCGTCGCCTCGCCGCTGGCAAAGCGCGAAAAGGTAAAGCTCGTCGCGTGGGCCGTCGGCACCTAGCGTCTCCGTTGTTCCCTCGTGCCCCGCCGTCGCCCTCTCTGCTCGGGCCGTTAGCGATTTCGCTCCTCCTGCGTGTCGCCCCTCCGTCCCCTCCCCTTTCTTCGTCGTCATCGTCGCTGTCGCGAAAGCCCTCCGGTCCCTCGATTCCCTCGCCTATCCCCTCCGCTGCGTCGTCCCAGTTTATATCCTCATCCTCTGCGCACGTCGCGTTGGCTTCCTCTCTCCCCCTTTCCTCCCTGCCCCTCTCGCTGTCTGGTGTTAATGGACCCCCTTCCTCTCCCTCGCCACCGTCACCGTCTCCATCCCCGTCGCTACCGCCCTCCATGCCCGCCGCCCTTTGTTTCACACTCGTCTCTGCCATGTCCGCCGTCGCCGCCGTCCTGTCTGCTGCGCTCTGTGCTCCGTGGTACAGTCGCTTATTGTTGCTCAGGATTAGCTCACGCACCAGGACAGCCTCCTGCTCGTTATTTTGGCTTGCCGATATGCATCCAAAGTTCCACGCTAGCTCCTCCTTCGTCACGTCTATCTTTTTGCAGTATCTCGCGAATGCCGTCCGCGCTTGCTGGGGTGTTATTGCGTTCGGATCCGCCCTGGTCCCCGCCTTGTATCCCATCTCCTTGCGGTGGCTCCTGTATGAGTCCCCATATGACCATGTGATTTCTTGGCCTTCCTTGACTCCCCTCTCTGCAAACAGGACCATCACCTGCGCAGCTGCCTTGCCTAATTGTATCTCCTCGTAGCGTACGAAGTGCGTCGCCCTCGTGCCTCGTTTCGGCTCATTCGATGCTGCAGGCCAGTCGAAGTTACACCGCGCCGCGACGCTGTCAAAGTCGTCCCCGCTCTCGTCGTCACTTCCATCCAGCTGCGTCCCCCCTGCTGCCGTGTGTCGTGATAGTTCGTCTGGTACCGTCTCTGGTGGCTGCGCCGTTCCTGTCCGGAAGATCTCCCCAGTGTAGATGCTACACACCTCAAATTTCTCTAGCCTCCTCGTCGCCAGTAGGCCGAGTTCCCCTTCCGCTATGCTAGAGGGGCCTACCTTCGCCCCTTCCACCGTGCCGCCCGTCGTTAGCATGGCCGTCGTTACTTTCGCCGCCGCCTCTGCTGCTTGTCGGCGGAGCGCCTCGCGCCTTCCCTCGTCTCCATGCTCCTGGTCTTGTTCTTTTTGTTTTCCTGCGCTTCCTGTCGCTGGTCCGGCGACGTATCTTGCCGTCTGCCTTCGCTTCCTGGCGGGCCGCGTTTCCTTCCCCTCGTCCCGTTTGTTTTCTCCTGCGTGGTCGCCCTCGCGTGCGCCGCTCGCCGTCTGTTCTCCTCTCTGCTCGCCGTCCTCGTCCCCTCGCTGTCGTCGCTTCCCTCCGGCGCTCGCCGCATCGTCGTTCCTATCACCGCGTTTCCTGCGCTTGCTTGCACTTTGAATGCCGTGGGGCTCCTGCCCGTGTCCGGGCGTGGAGATGCGAGGGTCGCCCCCCCTTGCCCCACCACTTTGTGTGTGTGGAGACGTTTACCTTACCTTACCTTACACAAGAACCGCATGGGCGGGGGCCCGCTCCTTTGTACCCACCTCTCTAGCGAAGTGTCCGGACATTAATTTTCACTTATGACTCACCAGGAGGCGCGCGCGTCGATCGGGAAGCGCTGCCGCACGGCTTCGCCTATCCCTCAGGTGGGACCTCGCTCAAATCTCGGACGTATCTCGTGTCTAGGACGTGTAGCGCTGTTGCGGCGGCCCTCGTAGCCGACGAACTCAGCGTGCAAGTTCACCGTCGGGTCGCAGTGGGACGGGACGAGCCGCAGCACCGACCCGACCGGCAAAGCGCCTGCGCGTGACGTGGACATGTCGTGGACGTGTCGCGTGCCGGCAGCACCGGACCCTCGGGCCGCCTGCCGCCACGCCATGCAAGATGCCGTGCTCGTCCCCTCCGGCGCGGTACTCGAGGTTTGGGTGGCCTGCTCACAGCGATGACACGTCCATGACATGTCCATCCACGACGATGACGCGAGGCGGGGGCGGCCGGGCCTGCTCACAGCCGGGCGCGTGGCGAGCTCCCGTCTCACCACTCCCTCACCCCAAGCCGGGCGGGTGGCCGACGACAGACGGGGCACCCGACAGCAAGTCGATCGCCTTGGTGCCGGCGTCGACAACGCGGCGGCCTAGAGGGAGCTCCATGCACGGTCCAGAGACGGCCCGGCCCGGAGGAGGTGCGTGGCGCCGACCCGGCGGCGGCCGGCGGCGTCATTAGCGGAGATCACCGCCGTCTGCACGAAGAGGCTCTGCGCGAAGGCGGCGCCGCGGGCGGCGGGCGGGAAGGGCTCGTTCTGGCCATAGTCACCGTCCATGAAGAGATACGAGCCTGCGGGGGGACGTGTCTCGGACGTGTCTCGGACTTGTCTCGGACTTGTCTAGACGAGCTGCGCGGACCTCGGTGGATCTCTGCATATGTATCAGCCGATCTCCAGCTGAGCTGTGCAGATCTCGGCGGCATCTCGGCTAGTCTAGCGCCAGGCTGCAGCTCGGTGTGGACGCCTCCCTCGAGCTCGTACGGGAAGGTGCCGGTGCCTCCTCCGGTGACGCAAGGCACGTCGATCGAGTGGCGCCTCCGGGAGGGAGGCGGAACGGTCAACTTCAACGCAGCAGTGGTTTGAGTTCTACCACGAGGACCTCCTCAGTGTTGCCTTCGGTGCGGTCGGAGGCCGAGGGGCTAGGAAGGAAGCGCACTGATACAGCCTCCGCGCCTCAGGAGGGCGGCGGCGGCGGCGGCGCGCGCCACCGGCCCCTCGAGGACTCGCCGCCGCCTCTCCTCCGCCGAGCGCACATGCTGGATCCCTCCGTGGTAGCAGTGCAGCCCTCCGAACCGAAGCCGGCCAGACGCGCTGATTGCCGACGCGAGAGCGAGGGCCGCCTCGGGCGCAGATACGCCGCAGCGGTTCTGGCCGGCGTCCACCTCGACGTAGGCGTCGATCTCCACCCCTCTCGTCTCCGCCGCCGCGGAGAGCGCCTCGATCTGGCAGCGGGAGTCTACAAGGACACCCAACCTGAGCGAGGGCGTCGCCGCCAGTAGAGCGAGCCGGTGCAGCTTGTCCTTGCCAACCAGTTGGTTGGTGAGGAGCACGTCAGTGCAGCCACCTCGCACCATGCACTCCGCCTCGACCACAGTCTGCGCGCACACATGCTTGAGCCCGAGGTAGCGGGCGAGGGCGCTGCTCTTCAGAGCCTTTCCGTGGGTGCGAATAGCCGCTCTGCCCCCCACCGCCGCCACCATCGCCGCGGCATTGCGCTGCGTTCGGGCCAGGTCGAGCACGAGCGCCGGCGTCACCACGTCGGTGATTAGCATGCTCCTAGGCACGCTCTCCGAGGTCTCTCGGAGCAGAGCACCGTCGTCGTCCTCGAAAGATGCAATGGGTCCTCGGCAGGTCCTCGGAGAGGGTACCCTGGGTGGGCGGGGCCTCTACTCGCCCGGGTCCAGCCCCGCGAGTTGAGGAAGCTGCCAGGAAGGAGCTGCCAGGAAGGTCGCGTTGCCTCCGGGGAGGGCCGGCCGCCTCTGATCGCTTCTCGGCAACGTAGATCTACGCCGAGTTTTCCTCCGGCGTATGCTCTTCCAGCGGCTCCTGCCTCCTGGAGCGAGGAGCGACAGTGGCGACGGCAAGATCGAGATTGATGGCGCGACTTCATCCAACGAGCCACCTCAGCGATTCGCCGGGCTCGGAGGCGCGCTCGTGGCGGCCTGCCTCGCAGCCGTGCAGAGCATCGCCTGCGCCAAAGTCATGGCCGGTCCGCTGCCTGGTGAGGCGGTAGCCGTCGCGATGGCGCTGTGCCTCCTCTCCTCGTGCGCTCTTCAGCTCCTCCTGTGCTGGCTCAGCCGTCTTGCGCTGGTCGCGTGCGCCGACTCGTTCGCCGCCGCGCTCTTTTCTCCCCTCGCGGCGCGGCTGCTCGCCGCCGACTGCCCGAGCCCTCTCGGTCACCTGGCTCTCTCTTCTCTCTCTCTCTCTCTCTCTCTCTCTCTCTCTCTCTCTCTCTCTCTCTCTCTCTCTCTCTCTCTCTCTCTCTTCTCTCTCTCTCTCTCTTCTCTCTCTCTCTCTCCACCTTCCAGATCACCCGAGATCACCCCGAGAACCCGGTATCAGGCCACCTCTTCGTCTCTCTCGCCACCTTCCAGCTCGTCACCGCCGCCGTCTACCTCGCCAGCGCGACACTGCGCGGTGGGCGGATCGTGCGACATCTGCCCGAGCCGGTCTCCCTCGGGTACTTGGCCTCTGTCGGGCTCATCCTCGTCGACTCGAGCTCGAAGGCCGAGATGGCACCGAGATTGGGCCGAGATATGGGGGGTCGAGATATGGGACGAGATTGGGACGAGATTGGGACGAGATTGGGACGAGATTGGGGCGAGATTGGGGCGAGATTGGGCCGATAAGATGTATGGGTCGAGGCGCCCATGAGCTGGCCAGCTCGTGTCCATGGGCTCGTGTCCATGGGCACGGGTGGCTGACGCACCCCATACCACATCTAACCACGAGATCTCCCGAGATGAGGTCGTCGGCTGCTCGCTGCTCGACCCGCTGTCGGTCTGGCGGGCGCCCGCCGCCGCACGGGCTCAGCTTGCCCTCGGCGCTTGCGCCAGTCGCCTGGCTCCACATCAGCCGAGGTCAGCCGAGGCCAGCCGAGACCGCCCCAGACTAGGCACCGCGCTCGGCGTCTTGCTCACTGTCGCCGGGCGCAGGCTCATCGGCTCAGCGCGTGTGGCCCTCGTGCCCGCGACCGCCGCTCTCGCTGCTGCCGTGCTCCTCCTCCTCCCCCTCGCCTCGGTCGACGTGGACGGGTGGGCCCTCGACGTGCCTGCCGTCCGGCTCTCCTCGCTGCCGGCCGCCCTCTCTCTCGGCGATGTCCGCCTGGCGTCGGCTGCGCGGGACGGGGCGGTGACAGCTGCGGTGGCGGCCCTCCCCATGGTGCCGCGCCTTAGATGGCGAGCCCGCGCCGTCCCGCTCCACACGATGCGGTCGTCTACGATGCGGTCGGCGGTCTCATGGTTTGCGGTGTCACTCCCCGACGCATCGCGGTCGTAGCTCGTGTGCTGCCGCGGACGCGAGAGTGCAAAGGGACCGTACACGATTCACAGCCTCGCCTTGTGCACACACAGGCTGCCGCGAGATGACCCGAGATGACCCGAGATGACCCGAGATGACCCGAGATTAGGTTGCCGGGCGGATGATGGCGTACTCCGCGATGCGGCGCCGAGCGCACCTGATTCTCTGCCGCTGAGCCTCTCGGACGCAACTCTCGCACGCATCTCGGCTCTCTCTCCCTCTCTCTCAGGCGGCGCCTCTCCTGGCGCTTCGACATCGACACGGAGCTGCGGGCGCGTGGAGGGGCGGCGCCGCTCCTCGCTCGAGAGGGCCCGAGAGAGCGACGACGCCACCCGAGGGGGTAGGCGATGGGGGTGGCGCAGCTCCTCGCGTCGCCCTTTGGCGCGACGGCGACGCCAAACTACCCCGTGACGGCGACCGCGCACTCCCTCGGCGCCACGCGCAGCCTGCACCTCCCCGCCGCGTGCGCGCTCCTGCCGCTCCTGCTCCTCGCCTCGGGTCTGCGGCCCGTCACCGCCCTCCCCGCCGTCGCCCTCGCCGCCATCGTCGCGCACAACGGCCTCGACCTCCTCGCCGACACTCTCTCCGACGCTTGGGCGCGAGACGAGCCGAGAGTGTCCGAGATGCGCCGAGGTTCTCCGAGGCCCAACCCCCACTGCTGGGTCCCCCGGGGCCGTCCCCCCGCCCTCTCTTTTTTTTTTTTTGTCTCCTCCTTTCTTTCTCTTTTCTTGTTTGGTTCCTTTTGGGCTCTTCTGTCTTTGCGTTTTCTCGCGTTTTTTCGTTGCGTCCGTCTTCCCTTGGCCTGTTTCTCTGGGCGTTTTGGGTTGTCCCCTCGTCC
>NW_005196755.1:12910-82646 GCF_000372725.1 Emiliania huxleyi CCMP1516
CCCCCCCAAGGGGGTAGGCAATGGGGGTGGCGCACCTCCTCGGGTCGCCCTTGGGGGGGAGGGGGACGCCAAATTTCCCGGGGAGGGGGACCGGGCATTCCTTGGGGGCCAGGGGAAGCCTGCACCTCCCCGCGGGGGGGGGGTTCCTGCCGCTCCTGTTGTTCGCCTGGGGTTTGGGGCCGGTCACCGCCCTCCCCGCGGTGGCCTTTGCGGCCATGGTGGGGCAAAAGGGCCTGGACCTCTTGGCGGACATTTTTTCCGACGTTTGGGCGCGAAACGACCCAAAAGTTTCCAAAATGCCCCGAGGTTTTCCGAGGCCCAACCCCCCTTGGGGGGTCCCGGGCCCCCCCCCCCCCCCGGGGTCCCCGGGGCGCCCTCCCCTCCCCCCCTCCCCCCCCCCCCAGCCCTGATCAATCTCACCACTCTTGTTTTCACGACTGGTAGGTGCGCCTCCCGCCGACCCACTTCTCCCTCGTGCTGCTGCATGTCGCCACCACGGCGTCCGTTGGCATGGCGCCGGCGGTGCTCCTCGGGGTCCTCCTCACCGCCGCTCTCTTCGTGCTCGAGTACTCTGCGCACTCCGGCGTGCTGCAAACCGCGACCTCCTCGCTCGAGCGCTCGAACGTGGCGCGGTCGGCCGAGAGGGCGCACGGCTGTCCGATCCCGTCGTGGTCAGCTCGTTCTGGCCCGGAGGGTAGGCGAGGCCGGCGGAGGACGCGCGGCTGCTCGACGCCGTCGGCGCGTCGGCGCTGGTCGTTCACCTCTTCGGCGTGCTCTACTTCGGCTCGTGCGCGTCGCTGGTCGAGGTGAGGAGGAGGGGAGCGGCAGTCCAGCGGCTCGTGTGCGGATCGTGCCTCACACTCCCCTCGCGCGTGTGTCTAGGTTGTTGACGAGCACCTGCGCCGCCTCGGCGGCTGCCTCCACGACAGTGAGCAGCTCGAGCTCGGCTACCTCGTCCTCGACTTTGCGCAGTGCCCTGCCGTCGACGCGACTTCGGTCAGCGCCCTCTTCGAGGCGGCGAGCCTCTGCCCCGCCGCGCGGCTGCTCGTGGCAGGCGCCAACTCGACCTGCCTCGCCGCCCTCGGCCGGCACGCCCCGCTCCTGTCGGAAGGGGAGGCCGGCCGGTGGTCCGAGTTTGAGCGGTTCGAGTCCTACTCCACCCTCGACCTCGCGCTGGAGAGGGTCGAGGCAGCCTTGCTCGAACGGCACCGCCGCTCGCCGCTGCCGCCGCGTTCGCCGTACGCACCGCCGGCGGGGGGCGGCGGCAGGGCCAACTTCTCTAGGAACCTTCTTGGAACCTTCTTGGAACCTTCTAGGCGGGGGGCGGCGGCAGAGCGAACTTCTCGCCGGACGAGGCGCGAGCGAGACTGGCGCCCGCGCTGCTGGAGCAGCTCCGCGCGCGCTTCGGCGCGAGCATGACGAACCTCCACCGCGCCCCCGAGCTGGCAGGCAGCGCCGCCCGCCGGCCCGCCCCGGCTGGAATGGAGTTGAAAGCTAGCTTGTTCACAGCTAGCTTGTTCACAGCACCGGCGGTAGCTTGTTCACAGCACCGCTTGTTCACAGCACCGGCGGCGCTCTCATTTGGTGCGGTCCCTTGCGCGCAGGCCTCTTTGATCACCTCGACATCGCTCTGGTGCCGCCCGACCACGACATATCTGGTAGCGGCAGCCGGTGCGACGACGACGAGGCCCTCTACATTCTTGACTCGGGCTGGGTCGCCTTGTTTGCGAGCACCCAAGCCGGTGGGGAGAGTGCCGGAGGCGGCAGCGGGGGCGGCGGCGGCCACGGCGGGGGCGGCGGCGGCGCGGCTCAACGCCGGCTCGCCAAGGTGCGAGGCCCAGGAGTCTTTCTCGGTGACCTTTCGCTCGGGGCCTTGCCGGGCGGCGAGGCGGCGGAGGCGGCGCCTCTCCGTCTTGTCGCACGATCGGTCTCGTTCTGCCGCTTGCTGCGCTTGCCACACCGGCGCCGCGCTTTGCTCGAGAGGTCGGAGCCTGAGGTGATGCTCGCGCTCTGCCGCGTGCTGCTGCGCGTCGTCAGCCAGCAGCTGGGCGAGAGCACGTTGCGTCATCTCCTCAGCGACGCTTTCAAGGTTGCGATCTCCCCGTCGCCGTCCCTGGGGCGCCTCCTCGGCCACGGCCAGCGCCGTTCCGACTTGCCACGCGCGGCGTCCGGCATTGCGTTGCCAGCGCTCGGCCACAACGCCACTAGCTCCGACCGCGCCTCGCCACCGCCGGCGTCGCCGCTCCCCGGTCAACAGACGGCGCGGCGGAGGTCGAAGGTGCCCGCCGCTCTCTCGCTCGACAGTTTCCTGCTGCATGGCCTGCAGGTCTCGCGGGCTGCCGAGCCTCCGTCATCGTCTGCTGCGCAGAGTGGCCAGCCCCACTCGTGCACGACGGCGGCCGCTTGCAGTGCTCCGCCGCCGCTCTCGGCGCCGGCTCCTGGCGCTGCTTTGCCATCCGATGCCGCGTCCCGTGCGGAGGCAGCGGGTGCGATGCGCGTAATTGGCGGCGATGCGAGCTTGCGACTCGTCGGGGATGACTCGTCCACGTCGTCTTCCGAGGAGGAGGAGGAGGAGGGGGGCGGAGGGGGGAGGAGCAGGAGGAGTCGGACGTGGGCGCCACGCGTCTCGATCACTCTGGAGGAGCCATGATGTAGAATGTAACTCTCTCTGAGGGTTGTCATCTCTGTCAACGGCGAGCTGTAGACGGTTCGGTGGGACTCAAGAAAATTCTTTTGGCCGTGTTTGGGAACCTAGACGCGGGTCCAATATTCAGGTCGCCTAGAGTACTCGCTGCCTCCCGAGGGGGGCAGCGGGTTCGGCGACCTGGTGTATACGCCACGGTCCCTCTGGGCTCCGTGGCGACGAAGGTCGCCCGGGACTGGCTCGCCAACGAGCTCTAGACTACGAGCCGTCCCGGGGCGGCAAAATTGATGCGGCCTGCAGGGACCGAAAGGTCGCCGACCTGATCACGGCTGCCGGCGCCTCGGCGCCGGCCGACGCCGTGTTCGGCGGCAGGTTCGCGACGGGCGAGGCGCCCCGCCCGACGACCCCCGCCTCCAAGGCGGACGAGGGCGACGGCGTCGGCGGCGATGGCGGGACCGGCACCAAGGGCTTTGACCTTTTCGGGCCGGACCCCACCCCCATGGAGGACCTCTGAGGTCCTCCCCAGTCTCACCCCACCTTACCTCTGCCCCCCCCTCCCCCCATCCCTCTGCCTCCCATGCTAGTGCTAGTGCAAAAACAGAACAGAAAGAGAGCTGGAAGCCGCCGACGAACAACTAAACGAGCCGCATCGGCGTGCGTGACACGATGAGTCACACTGAATTCGTCACACTGGATGGACAGTGTGGAGGCACAAGTGTCACGCAGGACAAACAGAGAGTACGAAAGTGCGAGGTACTAGTGGAGCGAGACATCGCTCCAACCCCTAGAGAGTGCGAAGAGCTCCGCATTCCAACGCCCCCCCCAGGTCAGTATGATGTATGACCTGAGAAGAAGTGGAGATGGGAGCACTACAGAGAGCAGTTACTATCTCCGCATTCCAACGTGTTAGAGTTGTTCGGTATTGCTAAAAATCTCTCTCGTCTCTCGTCGAAGGATAGCTCTTAAAGAACAGCAATTGATTGATTGATGGGAAGGCGAAACACAGTCCGACCAACGACTGGGACACAGCAAGATTCTCCAGCAACCCCCCTTTAAAAAAACAAAGAAAGCCAAAGGTAGGACACGGCGGCCGACAGTCCGTCTCTTCTCGGATGGAACTGGAGCGCCTGCGTGCGGAGAACGCCCGCTTGCGGCAGGGCCAGGCTCAGATGATCGGCTGCGTCGCGGCCCTCGCCTCCGTCGTCGAGGCCTGCCTCGACGATCTGCCTGCCGAGGGCGCAGCAGAGGGCCGCACCGCGCGGCTGCATGTCGCCTTCCTGCAGCGCGCGATGCCCATCCTCCGGCAGCAGGTCGACGAGTCCAGAGCCCAGCTCGCCGCCCACTCCGCCGCCGCCGCTCTGCCCGCCGACTCGGCGAGGACGTCTGCGGCGTCGTCCCGAGGCAGCAGCGTGGCGATCGAGACGTCGGAGCTGAACTGGCGCTCCTCGGCGGGTGGAGCGCCCCCTCCGCCGCCAACGCCGCCGCCGCCCGAGACGGCGCGAGTCGGCGAGAAGGGATGTGAGTCTGACCTCACCTCGGCCACCACCGGCGCGTCGGACGCGGAGGCGGAGAGGGGGGCGGGCACGCCGGTGAGCCACGGCTGTGAAGCAGCTGTTCACACCGCCGTGGTGCGAACAGGCTGACGGCGCGCTCCTGCGGTGGCTCAAGCGCGGATGGCCAGCCTGGCTGCGCAGCTGGGGCGCGCCACCGACCTCTAAGAGAGGCAGCGTGAGAGCCACTCACAGTCGTCGAGGTTGAATCTAGGCGCCGCAGGCCGCGAGAGCATCCGCCGCCCCGCGCCGCAGACCCTGCTACCTGCTCCCTCATTGCGGCAGGCGGCCAGCGCGACGAATGGACGCGCCAGTGGGAGATAGACCACGGTGGAGAGGCCCGGTGGGGTGCGCGGTCGCCGCCAGCGGCACGGCGGTCGCTTGGATTGGTTTGAGGTTTCGCTCTCGCGGTGCGTGCACGGGCGGTGAGGAGTTAAATGTACTTTTATTCGGCATGCGTGTCTTGCGGGTGTTCGGACAAAATAGACCTACGAACACAGTCACCCTGCGCTGCGCTCCAGTCCCGCGGGTCAGTCCCGCGGGTCAGTCGGACGGGTCAGTTGGACGAGTCAGTCCCACGCCTCGCCTGGCCTCCACTTTGGCGCGGGCGGGAAGGCGACGGAGGTGCCTGGACGTCAAGGAGAGGAGGCCGGGAACGGGTGGGGTTGGCTCGGGGGCGCGGGGAGGGAGGGGGTCGGGCGGGGAGCCGGAGCCTCGCCTCCGTGGCTGGTGAAGGTGAGGCCGTGCCTGCCGAGGCAGTCGAGCGTACCCTCGTTGTGCCTGCACCACACGGCAGGAGGAAGAGGGAGGGGTGGAGCCGGCGGCAGTGAGTAGCGGCAGTCAGCCGCGGCGCCGCGGAGGCGAGCGGCCCCGCGCCTGCCGCCCCGCCGCCCGCCGCTCCAGTCCCCCGGCCCGGCAGTCTCGGTCAATCTGCTGCAATCTCGTGCGATCTCGTGCGATCTCGGGCAATCTCGCCGCCCGCGCGCCAGTCGTGCGCCACGCCCCACGCGTTCCTCGCCCCGCCGTCTCGCAAGCTCAAGTCCGCGCCTGAGCGGCAGCGGGGGCGGGAAGCGGTCGGGCTTTGAGGCGTCTGGCGCTACGACTAGCGGCGGAGCAGCCGCTGCTCTCTCCGTTGGAACAGAGCTGACTGGGGCTGATGAAGGCTAGTTGAGAGAGAGAGATTTGCTCCCGCCCGTGGAACAGAGCTGCTCTCTCCCATGGAACAGAGCTGACAAGTGGTGATGAATGGTAGTTGAGTAGGGCTGTCGCCCTTGGCGACGAGCTTGTCGATCGTCGCGTCGTCCGCCTGAGGCCAGGCAGGGGCCGAGGAGGGTCCGAGGAGGGCCGAGGAGGGTCCGAGACGGGTCCGAGACGGGTCCGAGACAGGTCCGGGAAGGGTCCGGGAAGGGTCCTCAAGCCCACGGCCGCACCTTCCACGCGGCGATCATCAGGGCGGAGAAGCCGCGCTTGCTCTGCGCGTCCAGCTGCACGCCCTCCACCTCCAGCAGCTTGTCGACCAGACCCGGCTGCCTGCGAGCAGGCGTCCGGCGAGGGGTCGGGGAGCGGCGCCGCAGCCGCTTGTTTGGTTGCTCGAGGCGCGGCTCTGCCTACGGCGAGAGGAGAGCGGCTCGGGCCTCCCGCCCTCTCCCCGCCCCTGCGACGGCTTCCGGGCGCTACTTGCTCTTGACTGCGAGCATCAGGGGCGTGAAGCCGAACCGGTCCGGCCGGTTCACCTCGCCCGCCAAGTCTGCACCGGCCGCCGCGAGCGCAGCCTCGAGCTGCTCCGGTGTTGTGTCCCAGACGCGCACCTGTGGTGGAAGGGCGGGCAGAGCCCGAGTCGGAGGATCCCGCCGCCGCCGGTCCGGGCAAAACAGGGGTTTGGTTGAGACGAATGAGGCCAATTGGCGCACCGCCGCGACGATCGGCGGGTCCTTTGGGGAGGCGGTGTCGCGGATGCTGTCTGCATTCCGCCACTCGGGCGTGTCGAGCGGCGCGCCGTTCTCGTCCGAGGGGTAGCTCTCTTTCCTCATAGGGAGGGAGAGCTGGCGTTATCCTGGGCGGGCTCGGCAGTGGTGTGTGGAGCGACGCGAATTCTTCTTCTGTGTCCGATGTTGGTACATATGTTGGTGCCAAAGACAATAAATAAATAAATAAAACGGACACACCAAACAAGGGGTGGGAGAAGGACAGGGTCCCCACCTGCGCGAGCAGGATCTTGTAAGGACGATCAGGGACACAGGGGAACGGGAGCGGGGAGCGCATCGCGACACGGAGGGGGGCTGGGCAGGGTGAAGACAAACATTTCTCGGAGCGGACCTGCGGTGCCCCGAATTTTTTTCACCGCGCCGAGAACCGGAGAAGACACAGCAAGCCTCCCTTCGACGCGCCAATGGTGCGCGCCTCCCCTCGGCCTCTGGCTGTCCCGCCCCCCTCTTTGGCGAGCGCCGCGAGAGCGGGTCGCAGCGCCGCGAGCCGCCCGCGCCCGCGAGCCCCGCAGCGCGCCACGCGCTTTGGCGCATGACGTGGCGGCCGCAGCTCCGAACCGCTTGGCCGCACGCGCGCGCAGCGCGATTCCCACTCGCGCGCCTCCTCCTTCGCAGAACACAATTGTCTTTGGCTCCGCCACCTTTGCCGGCGCCGGCGCCGTCGCGCTGCTCGGCTCGTGCTTCTCAAAGACGCTTTCAAAGGACCGCGGCTTGACCAACCTGCTCATAATCACGGCCACCGTCTGCTGCTGGCTCATGTGGCTCATCACCTACATGATGCAGCTACGTGCGCGCCGCCCGCTCCGCTCGCCCCACGTCCCTTCCCCTCTCCCCCCTCGCCTCACCTGCCCTCGCCGCCGGCCGGCGTGGCCTTTGAGCGGGTGCATCGCCCCCCCGCGCACCGCAGACCCGCTCGTCAAGCCGATCCCGATGAAGGAGGAGTAGGACCTGCCGCAGTGACGCCCTGTGCATCGGGGGGGAGAACGCGGCCCAGTACCCTCGCGGGCAACGCGAGAGAGGCGGTGCCGTTTTCGTGCAGAGTGGCAGTGGGCGGTCGCTCGCTCCGCCGCGCCGCCGTGTTCTCCGCCCAGAATACGTTGTTTTATTGTGAAATCACGCACCCGCACCCTGTCCCCGGATCACTGATACACACACACCAACGCGGCAATAACCGCAAACCGGCCCGCGCGGCGCCGGCGGCGGGGCGGCGCCGGCGCGCGGCGGCGCGGCGCCGGCGGGCGGCCGCCCGCGGGGGCGGGCACGTGCCCCCCCCCCCCCCCCCCCCCTTCGACGTCAGAGGCGGCGGCTCACTCCGTCTCCGTCCGCCTCTCTGCCGCCACGACGGGTGCGCCCTCCCTGCACACCAGCCCGTCCACGGGGAGCTCGCCGCTCGCCCAGTAGCGCGTGACCGCCTCGAGGCAGCCGGCGTAATCCTCGGTCACGTCGTCGACCCACCTGCCGTCCACGCGGCCGAGGAAGTCCACCCACCGGCGCCGGCCGTCCGTAATGTGTCCGACGCCTTGCGAGACGAGCAGCGCCGAGTCGGGGAAGGCCTTGCGCATTGCCGCCGTCCACCCAAATGCCGTGCCTGGGTCGTAGAGGTTTCCAGACACGAGCGCCTTGGTGCGCGTGGTGCCGCCGCTGCGGATCGGGTCCGGGTTGGCGGGCCAGTCGAAGAGGGCGCCAAACCAGCCGAGGAAGGCGCCAGTGGCGGGCGTGCCATAGTCGTCGCGCGCGCGCCGGTAGACTCGCATCGCCGCGTGGAGCGAGAAGCGGCCGTAGTAGTCGACCCCCATGATCGAGCTCTGGTCGAGGAAGGAGTCCTGCTCGCCCACATTCATCCCGACGTGCGAGGCGCCGAGGCACACGCCGTAGAGGCGCCAGGTGATGACTCGCTTACTCGGGTCGTGCGGTGCAGACGGGTCGCGGCCGCTGCTGCTGATGCTACTGCTGGCACCAGCGGATGGCTCGAGCTGCGCCTTGCGATGGGGGGGACGGTCCGCCCTGCCCGCCTTTTCCTCACGTGCGTCTTTGCTGGCAAAGCTGGCGGTGAGGCAGAGCTCGAGCAGCCTGCGCGGGTGCAGTCTTGCGTCGAGGTTCGCCTTCAAGCCGGCGGGCCAGTCGCCTCGAGGAGCTCCCTCCACGCGCCGGCAGAGCTGGCGGCAGAGCTAGAGGCGGGAGGCGCTAGGCTTGACTCCTCCTCACCACGCTCCGCCTCACCACGCTCCTCCGTTGATCTACCCCCCTATGGTCTCGATCGGGAAGCGGGCGCAGCCGTCCTTGTGGCGCGCGCTGGCGAGCCGAGCGCGCCTCTACACCTCACGCTAAATGATGCGTGGGGAAACGCAGCCTCTGAAGCGGACGCGGCATCGCAGCCCGTGCAGTTGTCGCTCCTCTCGGTGGGATGGTCGGCCGCTCACCAGCCAGATGTCGCTGCAGGACCGCCCGCACTCGACGCCACCGCAGAACGAGTGCAGCGACCCAGCGGCTTGCTACGCCACCGCGAGGCGCCGAGCGCTCCGGCGCATCGGCAGGCGCCGCCTCGGCCTCAGGGAGCGAGCCGCTTTCGGCGCAGTCGGCCAAGCTTCGCGCGAGAGGAGCGCGCAGAGACTCCCGGCAGCGAGCGAGGGACCTGGCCAGGGGCGCAGCTTGGCGTGCAAGCAGAGCCGTGGACCCGAGTTCGGCGACTCAAGTCGGGGCCGCTGGAGGTGACGTTTGGCTCCGAGGCTGCGGGTGCCTATGAGCTGCATGCGACGCTCAAAGGGGCGCACGTGCAGGGAAGCCCGCTGCGCGTCCATGTGGCTGCGTCTACGCCACACGCGCTGGAGGCACGCGTGCCCGACCACGCCCCTCGCAGCTCCGAGCCTTTTGGGCCGATCGGGCTTCGGGCCGTCGACGCGTTTGGCAACCCCGTCCCACACGGCCCGCTGAACGCCGTCCTCTGCGATGCCGACTGCTCGGCGGTAGTGCCAGAGCTGCCAAAGGGGCGGCGCACACTCACGCATGGGAGCTGGGCCGATTCGCCGCACCCGCATCTCGCTGGCGCCTGTCACAGCCGACCGTCAAGGCCAGCCTCCGCAGGGCCGATGGCAGGGCCCCGCACGGCTCGGCCGCCGGCGCGCCGGCCGGCTAGCGCCACGCCATCAGCCGTTAGCGGTTCCTGCTCCACGCACGAGGACGAGGGCTCTGCTGGGTCGGCGCACAATCACCTCTCTATGCGTAAGCCGGGATCTATCAGCGCGACTACCACGCAGTCTGTCCTGGCGCCGGCTGTGCCGGCCGCTGTCCACGCAGAGCTGCTCACACAGGCCTCGCGGGATGGCGAGACCCAAATCTATCTGCGGCTGGAGGGGGCGGTGGGGACGTGCCATGTCGGAGTTAGGGAGAGCACAGGCAAGCTGCTTGGCTGCAGGCTGGCGCTGCAGCTTGCGGCGGGTCCGCCTCACTCCTTGCGAGCGACGATGCACACCGGCTGCATCGTGCGCGATCGCCCCTTTGGTCCTGTCAAGGTTTGGCTCGTCGACGGTGCCGGCAACCCTCTGTCGATGGGCGACGTGCCTCTGCACCTCTCCGTCCGCCCGGAGACGAGGGAGGGCGGCGGCGAGGCATCGTGCGCGGACATCGAGTGCGAGCTCCTCTCTCGCTGCACGAGGCAACCCGCAAGAGCACTCCCACCTTCCTAGCGACCTTGAGAGCCGTGAGGCACCTGCCTATCTCAGGATACGGGGATGTGCCGGAACAACGCCCACCCTACGCCACACCAGCAAGAAGACGGGTTGACCTACCTTGACCTTACACACACTAGGCCAACCGCCGCCGGCGCGCGAGGCGCCTCAGTCTTGCACGCCGTGGTACGGGGCGGTGCGCCGGGGAGGGTGCATCTGCATGTCGAGTGCGCCGGATGCGGCACGGCGCCGCTGGTCGCCTCCATCCAACTCCAGCTCAGCAGTGGACTCCTCTTCTTCGCTGAGAATACGGGGATCGCCCGCGCCCTGCGCGCGCGTGGCTGGCATGAGGTCGAGCGGCAAGACAGCGCACCGTTTGTGCATCTGCTCTGGACCGTCCGGTCGGGCGATGTCGACTTCAAGCGGCTGCAGCTCGGCCAGCTCTGCAACCACTTCGATCCCACCGACTTCACCACCAAGGTGGGCATCGCAGAGACTCTACGCGTGGGCTGCCGGTGGCAGGCTTGCGCACGCGGAGCCTTCCCTTCGCGAGGAGTGAGGCGCATCCTTTCACCCCTCTGACTACCGATAGGCCGACTGCGACCCGCGCGCCTTTTTCCCTCGTTCCTACGATCTCGCCGACGAGGGCCACTTTGCCGCCTTCCAGGCCGACTTTGAGCGCTCCGCTGCGTCAGCGGTGCTGCATCGCCTCCTCGAGAGTGCAGACTCGCCATGCCGGCCAGAAGCGGCCGCACTTGCGCCGCCACCGGCGCCGCTCGTCCGGGCAGCACTCGACATCGTCCGCACCTATGTCCACAACCAGAGCGAGAGAGGTGTCGATGGCCTCGCAAGCGTGTCGGCCACCACCGCCGCCCTCAAGGCCGACATGGTCACCTTTGCTGCCTCTGGCGCCTCGAGGATCCCGCCCGGCGCAGCGGGCGCCTCGCTCGGCTTGCGCCCGGCGGCCGAGGCCGCGCTGGAGGAGGTGGCGCTTCTCGACCCACAGTCTTCCCTCGGCAGCGCGCGCAACGTGGCTACGCGCGCAGCGTGCCGTCTCATGGAGGTAAAAGTCGTCTCGGCACACGTGTCGGTGTCAACAGGTATGGCTTCTCAAGCCGTCTTACGGCTCGAAAGGTGCTGGGATGCGCCTCTTCAACGACGGCCTGGCGCGTGTGGCTGCGGAGGGGAGGACGCAGCGGGTGGACGATGAGGGCGTTTCGCGCGACCCACCTCGGAGCGCCCTCCCCGAGCCTTGCCGGACCCCTCCGCGCCTCTAGGTGGTTCAAAAGTACATCGAACGACCCTTTTTGGTGCAGGGCTACAAGTTCGACCTCCGCTGCTGGGTCGTCGTGGCGGACTGGGCGGCGCGCGGCGTTGCATCTCTGCCACGAGCCGGCCTCTGACCGCCGGGTGACATCGCGCCCGCCTCTGCGCCTTAGGCGCTCTCCGTCTGGA
Source organism: Emiliania huxleyi CCMP1516 (assembly GCF_000372725.1). NCBI lineage: Eukaryota > Haptophyta > Isochrysidales > Noelaerhabdaceae > Emiliania > Emiliania huxleyi. The sequence goes on from NW_005196755.1 coordinate 24,210, forward strand.
TGTACGAGGAGTGCCTCGTCCGCTTCTGCTCGGAGCCCTTCTCGCTCGACAACCTCGCCAGCCGTTTCGGGCACATCACCAATGTGAGTGTGCAGAGGCAATACGCAGGCGCTGCCGGCGACGCCGCCAGGCGAGGGAGCAGGGGCGGCCTAGCGCAGACTCCAGCCTCTTGGTGTCACCGGCTCGGAGGGCTGCATGCGCCATCGGTGGCTGGTGAGGTCTGGAGCTCGGCCGAGCTAGAGGGGGAGCTGCAGCGGCGCGGGCTCGGGGGCGCATGGGCGGGGCGCGTGCTTCCGGCGCTGCGTCGCATCACCGCCGCGGCGATGCAGAGCGCGCAGGAGCGGTCCAGCCCGCGCGTTGGCTCGTTCGAGGTCTACGGACTCGATTTTGTGCTCGACGAGGTGAGGATGGGGAAAGACGGACGAGAAGCGACACGATGCGGCCGAGATGCGGCAAGGAGAGAGCCGAGATGTCTCCCGACCATCGCCGTTTGTTGCGCCAGGCGTTGCGGCCGTGGCTGATCGAGGTCAATGAGAGTCCGAACTTGAGCGCGCACGGCTCGGAGCTCAAGGAACGGCTGCTGGTCGAGATGACCGAGTCTCTCGTGCAGCTGCTCATCGACCAGCAGGAGGTGCGGCCCGACCGCGAGCACAGGGCGGCGGGCGAGGCGGTCGGCGCGTGGACCAACTTGCTTGTCTCTGCTGATGCGAGCGAGCCGGGGCTAGAGCCGGCGTTGCCCAAGAGCGGCGGTTCAGCAGCCGCGCTGGAGGTTGTGGGTCGCAAGTGCGTGCTGCCCCACCGCAGAATGCGATCGACGAATGGGGTGTGAGAAGCAAGGGAGCGACGAGGTGCTAGCGACGACACAGGTAAGGTAAGGTAAACGTCTCCACACACACAAAGTGCTGGGGCAAGGGGCGGGCGAATCGACGACACAGCCTATTGTCTAGCCTATTGTGTGCTGACGTGCTGTGTATAGTCAATGTAAACTGTATAGACTCTACGGTAACTGCTCTCTAGACTCTATAGAGTAGTCTAGACTAGACTCTACTCTGCTGAGGTACGCGCCGGCCGCGCGCACGTGCAGAGACTGCCAAGCCGCTAACCGCGTGGGAGGCAGCCTACGGTAGTGGCGGCTCGGGGTAGAGCAAAGTGGGATCAGTGGCAAAACTCTACCTTTAAGGGGTAAGGTAAGGTAAGGTAAACGTCTCCACACACACAAGGTGGTGGGGCAAGGGGGGGCGACCCTCGCATCTCCACGCCCGGACACCGCTACCCCCTGCGGCATCGGCAGCGGCCCTCGCTTTCCACCGACTCACCAGCCGAGTCCGTGCTGCACCGGGACTCGGGCAGGAGCCCTTTATGCCGCGAGGGGCTCGGGGTACACCACGCGCCACGCCTCCGTCCTCCGTGCACCGTGCTCCGACCGTCGCCTCGAGAGTGTGATGTGTGTAACATGTAAAAGCGCCGTTCACTTCTCTACAGTCTACTAGTACGCAATAACAAACGTAGATCGCCGCACGACCGCGGTGTATTCACTTGAAACGGCGTGTGTACTCTGCACGAGGAAAAGTGGGACAGCGAGAGAGTCGTTGTTTGGGTCATGCGAAGCATTTGGTGGACAACCCGGCGGTAGCCGCCCTCACCGCCGCCTCACTCCTTCTCCGCCCGCGGCTCGGCACCGTCGGTGCGTGCGTCGCCGCGCACTGGTGTGTCGGAGGAGGCAGCTGCCGGCCGCGGGGAGGGGAGGCAGCTCCGCGCAGAGGCACGCCGCGGTTCCGCACGTGGACGCACGTGGCGGCGCCAAAGGCGCAGCGGCGGCACAGCCCTGGCGGTTGGGTGGGCAGCCACCTGCGGGACACGTCCCGGACAAGTCACGGACATGCTACATGCCCTGGGCACCGCCGGGGCGGGTGAGGGGCAGCCACCGCTCCGCCGTCGGCTGCTGCTCCATCCAGAGCTGCCTCTCCAGAGCCACACCAGCGACGGTGATGACGCGGAAGGCCCAGGCGCCTAATTAATAGCTAATTAATAGGGAATTAGACTATTAATTAGGCGACAGTGATGACGCGGAAGGAAGGGCCAGGCGCCGCTCGCGCTCGGCCACTCCGCCGCCTTGCAACCAATAGATGACCACTCAAGACTTCATTCTCAAGACTCGAGGACTCGGCCACTCTGTCGCCGGCGGCGCGCACTCGCCCCTCGCCCGCACGCGCAGCACGACCAGGCTGCACGGCAGCCTTCCCCTCCGCGTCTCCGCCGCCGCCTCGAGCGCCCTCGCGGCGCAATCGTGGACGAGGAAGCCCCTCCTATGCCAGTGGCGGGATGACGGCGCATCAGCTGTGAGACCTTTCGCGGGCGGGGGTGGCGCCTCTCTGTCTCTCCGTCTAGCGCCCTCCTCGGCGCCCCTCTCGCGCCCGCCCGCCCCCGGTCCGTCTCTCGCTCCGCCACCTGATCAAAGCAATGGAGTCAGACCCACTGGACGAGAGGTGGCCCTCGGCCTGCCCGCTCGCTCCGCCACCATCCGCTTGCCGACGACGAACTGCAGCGCCGCGCCGCGCCGCAGGCAGTAGTACCTGCAAGGACAGGCCGAGGACGTGCCGAGGACAGGTCCAGGACAGGTCCGGCTGACCCGGGCGCCACGCGTCGCACCGCCCCCCCTCCGCAGCCACCGCCTTGTACCACCACTCGCGTCGCGCAAAGAGCGACGCCGCCCGCTCCTTCTCCACCGCGGCGTGCACCTGTAGCCGAGATCTAGCCGAGATATCGCCGAGATACAGCCGAGATAGAGCTGCGTGTCCACGGCGGCGTGCACCCGTTCCGCCGCCGCCAGCACCTCGTCGCCGAGGCTCGAGCACCGCCCGCCGGCGGAGGAGGCGGACGGGAGGGCTGCCGAGGCGCGGGGCGGCGGAGGCGGAGGCGCCGGCAGGGCGGGAGGCGGCGGTGGTGGCGGCGGCGGCGGCGGCGGCGGCGGCGGCGGCGGCGGCCGCGGCGGCGGCGGCGGCGGCGGCGGCGGCGGCGGCGACGTCGGAGGAGCGGACGGGGGCGGGGAGTGGGGCACCAAGCTGGCCGTGATATGCTGGCGCCTCCGCTCGTGCCTTCGGCGGCAGTTGCTGAGAGCGTCCGGGGAAGTTGCCGAGTCTGGCTCCTCGGAGTCGGAGGAAGAGGCGGTGGAGGCGGTGTCGAAGGTGGAGTGCAGTGGTGCGGCAGCCGAGTGAGGATGGAGGTGGTGGCGGAGAGGCGTGACGGTGCCTCTCCGTGCACAGTGCAGAGAGGAGAGGACGCTCTCGTAGCACTCGTGCCGTCGCCGGTCGCTCTCCGCTGCCGCTTCGTCCAGAGACTGCAGCAGCTCGCGGACTCCTTGCATGGCAGGCCTATATTCTCCCTAGGGCGAGGACGGGTGGACGACAGCCAGCTCTACCGGCAGCTCTACCGGCCAGGGCTCTGCCATGGCAAGAGAGCGCGTAAAAAAGAAACAAAGACCCGCGGGTACCAACAAAAAAGAATTCGATGAGGCTGCGACGCAGATCGGCCTAGTGGATCCTCTAGTCGACTCTAGTGATCGGCTGCGGCGCGGCTCCGGACGACGCTAGGATATATGCTGCGTCTCCTGCTCGCGCTCGCCACCGCGGACGCGCTCCTTCTGCTCGCGCCGCGTCGCCTCGCCTCGCGCCGCGCCGGCCTCGCGTCGATGACGCTTGAGATCTCACCGCCGGACGGCTTCGTGTGGGGAGTGAACCTCGACGAGGGCTCACCACCGCCGCCGTCGCCGCCGCCGTCCGCGGCGCTGCTGTTCGACTGCGACGGCGTCCTCGTCGAGACCGAGGAGCTGCACCGCGTCGCATACAACATGGCCTTTGAGGAGTTTGGCCTGCAGATCGCCGGCGCGCCTGTGGTCTGGTCCAAAGAGTACTACAGCTTCCTCGCCAACACGGTGGGCGGCGGCAAGCCCAAAATGCGATGTGCGTCCCGCCGCGCGCCCGGACGGCGGAGAAGCCTCCACCTTCCTGGCGCCTCACCCTCGCTCTCCTCCTGCGCAGACCACTTCACCGGCCTCGGTGCGCCGGAGGGCGCGAGGACGCACCAGGACACGGCCAAGGTGAGGGATGAATGGTCATTGTGAGTCTTGATCACCGGGACACACGTCACGACGACTCAGTCGTGAGGAGTGTTCGACACCGCCTGTCTGTGCCTCGGAGGGTGTGGCCGGCTCCTCGGCAATCTCGGGTAATCTCGGGTAACCTCGGGTAACCTCGGGTAATCTCGTGTAATCTCGTGTGCCTCGGAGGTGTGGCCGGCTCCGACGGCGCGAGGCGGCGCCGTGCCTGCGGACGAGGCCGCCGGAATGGCGCTCGTCGATGAGCTGCAAGACTTCAAGACGGAGTGCTACAAGCAGCTGGTGACAAAGGCGGTCCCGCAGCGCCGGCGAGCCTCACGGCTCAGCCTCCTTCTTCAGCCACATCCCATTCTTCTAGGCCGGCCCGCGCCCCGGCGTGCTCGCGCTGATGGACAGCGCGATCGCCGCGCCAGGCATTGCCGTCGGCATCTGCTCCGCCTCCACTCGCGGCGGCTTCGAGAAGGTTGCTCGAATCCCGCCTCGACCGCATCCCGGCCGCAACTCGGGCGCATCTCGGGCGCATCTCGGGCGGCGTCTCTGTGAGATGTCGGCTTTGCTAGGTTGTGGATGCGGTGGTCGGCCAGGAGCGGCTCGCCAGGCTGGACGTGGTCATCGCCGGCGACGACGTCAGCCGCAAGAAGCCGCACCCGGAGATCTACAACGTGGCCGCCCAACGGCTCGGCCTCTCCAGCGCCGATTGCGTCGTTGTTGAGGACTCGATCGTTGGCCTCCGCGCCGCCAAGGCCGCCAACATGCGTTGCGTCATCACCTACACGCCGGAGACGCAGGCCGAGGATTTTTACGCTGAGGGCGCCGACGCGAAGCTACTCGACTTTAGCAGCGGCGTCGAGGTGGGCGCGCTCTTCTCACCGGAGGGCGCAGTGCTCCCCGAGCTGCTCCCTGGCGTGCGCGACCCGAGGCCATAATGTGTAGCCATCTGCGACTCCCCTTTCTCTTATCTCTATTTCAACGATATACACGTCGAACACGTACAGGGTAGGCTCCGCCTCACACTGCATCTCGGACTGGATTCCACGAATTGATTTTCCTAGCGTCGTCAAAGTGAGCTGAAAGCTCGCTCGAAGAGCCGATGGTACCCGCCGACCGCCTCCCATCTCGCCGCTGCTCTGGCGGGGCGGCGGCGGGGCCTGGCGACGGCGCGCGGCGCATGTGCCGTGGCAACCCACCGGGCCGGCCGGCCGCGAAGGCGCCGACCGGTGATCGGGCCACCGCGCCCCGCCTCGGAACACGCCGTTTCCGCTTGGCGTCCGAGGCGCTCGGCGTTCCCGCTGGCCGCCGGGGCCGGACCGGATCGGACGCTCCTTTTCTCGCCGTAGGCACCGCAAACCGGCTCGAGCAGCGGAAAAACAAAAATCGCACGGCTCACGCACTGCGCGTCCAGTGCCAGGTGGCGCATTTCTGCATCTATCAGGTCTGGCCTCCCAGCAGGCTCCTCGACGCTCGAGCACCAGGCTCCTGCGCCCCGGCAGCTGGGCTCCTAGTGCAAGAAATAGGCCTCTCCAGAATGCATACACAGTTGTTTCGTTTGAGCGCAAAATACATGCGCGGAAGATAGTGTAGGACTAGTAAACGAATAGACGTTTCTTGAGTGCACTTGTGCAACGGCGAGACCGAGACGGCCTCTGTTTCATTGTACAACCAGGTGAAGAACAACCAGGCTCGGACTGGACACCAACGCGGTATGGGTGGACGCGGGAGAGATGATTAGGCAGGTTAGGTAGAAAGGTGAGGAACAGTCGGGATCGGACTGGACCCAACGCGGCATTAGGTAGGTAGAAAGGTGAAGAACAGCCAGGCTCTGGTGGACTGATCAATACCCAACCAATCACAGAGCAAAATCCACTGTTTGTGTGTACACGACCTGTATGGCGCCTGGGCCCCGCCGCTGCTGGCTGGCGTGTGCGTTTGCGGCCGCTCTGCTCTGCGCGCCGGCCGCCGCGTCGAGCCTGCCCGGGCTGCGCGTCCGCCGCGACGCCTCGCCAGCTCCGCGGCCGAAGCGGCGCGGTGCAACTGCGCCCGCGCCCTCGCCTCCCGCAGATGCGCTGCTCACTGCGGCGTCCGCGGCGGCGGCATCTGCCGCTGCGGCGGCGGCGTCTGCTGCTGCGGCTGCCGCGGCGGCAACGTCTGCGACAACGACGGCCGCGGCGGCGCACGCGCGCCGCATCAGCCGTCAGGCGGCGGAGCGAGCGCGGCAAGCGAGCCTGCGCGTGGCGGAGCTGCTTCGTACGCTGCACCCTGCCGCCTGGCTGGTGGTGGGGACCGCGCTCGTGCAGCACCGCCGCAGCCGCGCGGCGAAGCGGGGCGACCTGCGCGAGATCCGTAGCCAGGTCTTGCACACGCCCCAGCCGCACTGCGCGAGCCGCTCCCGATGTTGCTTTCGACAGCGCCGCTGGGCTGCCTCTGCGGCCGCAGGTGTTTACGGACGACTTCCACATCGCCATCGTGACGACGGCGGCGCTTCCCTGGATGACGGGCACCGCCATCAACCCGCTCCTCCGCGCCGCCTACCTCTCCAAGGCTGGCCGGTGACAAGCCTAGCCCTACCCCTGCCCCTACCCTCCCTGCCCCTACCCTCCCTGCCCCTACCCTCCCTGCCCCTACCCTCCCTGCCCCTCGCCCTCCCTACGCTAACCCTCGCCCTCCCCCCCCCCCTCCCCCTCCCACCCCTCGCCCCTCACCGCACCCAAGCCGTCGATGTCGCCCTACCTCGCCGCAGGAGCGTGACGCTGGCCGTGCCCTGGCTGCACCCGCGAGAGCAAGCTCTCGTCTTCCCCGGGAGGCTGCGCTTCGCCGACCCGCAGGCTCAAGAGCGGCACATACGACTCTGGCTCGCGGAGCGGGGAGGCGTGCGCGCGGACTTTCGGCTGCGCTTTTACCCGGCGAGCAGCCCGCCCACACAGACGAGGTAGAGAGGTGGGCCGAAGTCTGGCGGAGTTGGTGAGAGATGGAGCGAACCTCTCACCCGGATCTAGCAGGCCGAGGACTAGCCGAGCGGCGCTGTTCCTCGAGTCGTTCTCTCCCGCTCCCTTCACCGTGGCCACCTCCCTTGTGACCGCCTCGACCCACTCACCCAGTCGTTCCCTCCGCCAGGCGAGGTACGACCTCGACCGCGGCTCGATCCTCCCGCTCGGCGACGCTTCCTAGACACCTCCAAACACCTCCTAGATACTTCCTAGACACCTGAGAGATCCTCCCGCTCGGCGACGCGTCGGGCCGCCTCAACGCGCTGCCGGCGCGTGTGCGGACACGTCCGAGACGCGCCGCGCAGGCGACGTGACGGGCTGCTTGACACTTCCTAGACACTTCCTAGACACTTCCTAGACACCCCGCCGCGCAGGCGACGTGACGGGCTGCTTCGAGGCGGGAGAGTGCGACGTCTGTGTCCTCGAGGAGCCCGAGCACCTCAACTGGTACCACTCGGGCGCCAACTGGCGGCACCGCTTCAAGCTGGTGATTGGAGTGGTGCACACAAACTACCTCTACTACGCGAGGATGTACGCCGGCGCAGCCACCGCCGCCGTGCTCAAGCGGCTCAACGAGTGGATGTGCGGAGCGTACTGCGACCGGGTCATCAAGCTGTCTGGCACGATCCAGCCCCTTCCGCGCGCGGTGGTTTGCAACGTGCATGGCGTGCGGTCCGAGTTCCTCGAGATTGGACGCCGCGCTGCGAGGTCGCACTTCCCGCCGCGCCGCGCCGGCGCCTACTTCCTGGGAAAGGTGCTGTGGGCAAAGGGGCACCGGCTGCTGATCGACTACCTCGCGCTGCAGCAGTCTCTCGGCCAGCCGCCGACGCACGTCGACGTGTACGGGGGCGGCGAGGACTTGGCCGAGGTGGAGGTGGAGGCGGCGGCGCGGGAGCTGAGGCGCCTCCTGCTTGCCGCCGCCCGACGAGGGCAGAGGAGAGGCCGTCGGGGAGAGAGGGAGGGCGCCGCCGTAGGCTCTCCTTCTTCCCGCCCACCGACCACTCTGGCGCCACGCTGCGGCGGTACAAGGTCCGAGGCCGAGCCCTTGCGGTGTGCGAGGCGGTGCGAGCGGCGTCTCTTCACAGCTGCAGCTGTGAGCCAGGTCTTTATCAACCCGTCCCAGTCGGAGGTGCTCTCGACCACCACGGCGGAGGTACGACTCGGCGGCGGGCGGCTTGCGCCGAGGCGGCTCGGCCGCCTCTTCACACCGCCGGCCGTGAGCAGGCGCTGGCGATGGGCAAGTTCGTGGTCGTGCAGCGCCACCCGTCCAACGATTTCTTTATGCAGTTCCGGAACACGCTCCCCTACGACACGCCCGAGGAGTTTCTGCTGCAGGCGGCCACGAACCTTCTAGGAGCCTTCTTGGAACCTTCTTGGAACCTTCTAGGAGTTTCTGCAGCAGCTGCAGGCGGCGCTCGACTCGGCGCCGGGGAGGAGTCTAGCTCGGAGGAAGGCGCGAGGGCGTCCTCTCGTCACTCCTCGCCTGCTATGAACAGGAGCCCGAGCCGCTCAGCGCAGAGGAGCGGCGCGCCCTCTCGTGGGAAGGCGCGGCCAGGTCCGCGGACCTGATTGATCATCGACGGGCCGGCTCAGTGCGCCCCCTCTCCTGTGAAGGCGCGACCGACCGCTTCCTCGAGGCTGTGAGCAATTGCACGCTGTCCGACGTGCTTCCGCGGCTCTGAGGCGATACCGCGACTGGGCGGCGCCTCTTCACACCTCCCGCTGTGAACAGGTGCTCCCCACCCTCGGCGACCACGCGACCCGCTGGGTGCACGCCACAGTCCAAAAGGGCGGTCCGGTCGGCGACCGGCTGAGGCATGTCCAGGACACGTCCAGGACATGTCCGAGACACGTCCTGTAGGCGGTCCGGTCGGCGACCGGCTGCGGCGCGCGTCGGGCGCGGGGCCGGTCTGGAAGCAGAGCTGGCTCGCGCAGGAGAGTAGCTGCAGCGGAGCGGTAGTAGCAGTAGCACAGCAGTGGCCGGTGGGGAAGGCAACATACACAACACGAGAGGGATCGGGTCCCGTTGCATCGGTAGGAGAAGTGGCGCGCCGCGCCGCCTACAGAGATCGTCGAAGCGAGCATCCTCGCCACCCCGCCGGGCATGGCGCCGGTCCGCGCCTCCGCTGCGCCGCCCCGCAGATGAAGGCCCACTCGAAGCGCGAGGCGGTGCCGCGGCGGGGCGGTGCCGTGGCGGTGCCGTGCCCACAATTCTTGCTACACGACCGCCGCGTTTGTGAGCCCCAGTCTACTGTACATTTAGAGATTGGCGAGGAGGAGTCGTGCTGCTCATGTGGCTCTGTGCCAAGACGCAAGAGTCTGTGGGTGATGATATGTGGAGTATCGGTCGAAACGGGGCGGCATTACCAAATCATCAGAGTTCAGACATTACGTGTGCACGGGTCCGATACAACGAGATGCTAGAGCTAGCTGTCCCTAAGTCTCAAACCACAAACGTTAAGCGAGCTGAACAGCGTTGCTAAGTGTTAACAGCAACAACAGAACAACAGTTGGGCTCCCCAACATGCAACAACAGTAGCTAACGTTAGGCCAGCTGAACAACAGTAAGGAAGGCCTACCAGTGTGACCCACGACGAATCTCCAGCGTCCAGTGCGGGTAATACGTAGGAATTCTTAACCCACCTCTAACATCCCAACATGGAATTCCTAAAAGGCTGGGTTTTTACATTGGAAAAGTTTACCTTACCTTACCTTACCTTACCTTACCTTACCTTGTGCTTTGTTTGCAGTAGATCGAGGTCGATACTCGAAGCGTCCCACATGGTCTGTGTCGCTGTCGGCACGCTGTCGACAGGACCTGAGGGAGGGTGTAGAGGATGTAGAGTGTAGAGCGCTGTAGAGCTGTAGAGCTGTAGAGCGCTGTAGAGCTGTAGAGCTCTACATCCGCCGCGGGACGAAGCGCCTGCGTTGTAGAGCGATGTAGAGGCGCTCTACAACGCGAAATCTCTACAACAAACTCTACATCATAAGCGGCGAACGAGAGGCACGGTCGCTCTCCGACATGAGGCGCGTTGCACTTGCCAGTGCTGCCCTGGCCTTCTGTCTGCCCGCCCAATGGGTGGGAGGTGCCTCTGCTGCTGTGGCATGCCTCACGGCTGCGACTGGCCGGCGCCTCGGCGCGTCAGCTCGGCTCGGCGTAGCGATCGTAGCCAGCGCAACTCGCCTGGACTCAACGCTCAGCCACGGAGCTCCCCCGCACGCGCTGGCGCGAGGCATGGCGCATGCAACGCGTCTGAATGCTCGCCTCGCCTCGCGCAAATGCGACCGTCCTCGCAGCCGACAGTCCACCGCCTGCTACAGAAGCACTGCGACGAATGCGGCACCGGCGACGCATGGCAGGCTGGTCATGACGCAGTTAGGCCCTCCAAATTCGGGTCGGAGCGTAGCGGAGTGGGCCCCGAGTTTGAAAAAGGGCGACGGACGCTTGCGTCCTAGCCTCCAACAACGCCTCCCCGGCGCAGAGGCGCCCCCGGAGGATGCTCAACCGCTCCACGCCACGCCGCATATTCCCATCTCCGCTCAGCGGACCTGCGTTATCTTCTGTGCCTTGCCGCCGCCGCGCGGCACGGTCCCAGCCAGCGATATGCGGCTCCTCGGCAGCGCGGCGATCACGCTGCTCGCCGCTCCAGCCGCGCGTCGCGCGCCGCCCGCGGCGGCCCTCGCTCACGCCGCCGGCTCGCGCGTCCTCCTCGTCGAGGACAACGACGGCATGCGCTCGGCGCTGCACAAGTACCTCGCGGACAACGGGTTCGAGTGCGAGGCGTACGCGGACGCGGGCGTGGCGCTACGCGCGCTGCGCCGCGCCACGCCGTCGACGCGGCCCGACCTCATCATCACCGACGTGATGATGCAGGGGCTGGACGGGATCGGCCTCCTGCGGCGGGTCCGCTCTGAGCCGGCGCTGTGCGGGGTGCCGGTGCTGCTGCTCACGGCGCGCGGGCTCGCGGCGGACCGCATCGCGGGCTACAGCGCCGGCGCGTCGGCGTACCTCACAAAGCCCTTCGACCCCGAGGAGCTCCTCGCTTGCTGCAACGCGCTGCTCGCCAACGCGATGCTCTCTCGCGCAGCGACCACGAGGGAGGAGCTCGCCTCCCTCTCCGAGGACGTGTCCGCCACCAAGCAGCTCCTCCAGCTCCTCCTCCTTCAGCAGCAGCAGCAGCAGGCAGTCGGCAGCCAACCGGGCGGCGGGGTGGCCATAACCTCGCCGCCGCGGCTGATCGAGGCGGCGGCGGCGGCGGCGGCGGGAGGCGGCGGCGGCGGCGATAGAGGCGCGCTGGTGCTGCATGTGCCCGGGGGGCAGGGGGCGGCGGAGGCGGAGGCGGAGGCGGCGCCGCGCCTGACGAACCGCGAGCGGACAGTGCTCGAGCTGGTTGGGGAGGGGATGCTGAACAAAGAGATTGCGGTGCGGCTGGGCGTCTCGAAGTCGCACGTGGAGAAGTACGTGCGTCGGCTGCTCGACAAGACCTCCTCCTCGAACCGGACGGAGCTGGTGCGGAGGGCGCTGCAGCTCGGCCTGCTGCGGCTCGATGCGCCCGCGCCGCCGGGGCAGGCTAGCCGGCATGCAGAGGCCCTCCTCCCGAACCGGGAGGGGGGCGGCTGACAAGGGTAGGGCGGGTAGGGAGGACTGTGAGCGTGTCAAGTGGAGCCTGGCAGGGGGCGAGCGGGCAGAGAGGGAGGAGGACAGAGTGAGTGAGTGCCGCCGGCCTCTCCCCAAGGTGTTTGTAACGTGAGCTGTGAGCTGTGAGCTGCGTGAAGGACCGCAGGGATTCCAAGTGTAATCTAGAGCCGTATCGGGTGTGCGTGCCGCGGCCTTGACGGGGCGTGCGGCCTCAGTGGAAAAGGCATGGCAATACTGTGATCTGTGTTCACACAAAGCCGTCAAGGGACACGGAGGCCCGCGGGGGGGCGCGGGGGCGGGGGGGGGGGGGGGCCCCCCTGTCGAGGCCCCGGGCCGGACACGACAAGCACAACACGCTCCACGAGGCACGACCACGCGTGCGCCACGGCGGCGGCCCTGTGCCCTGAGCCAGCTTGGAGCTTCTTTTCATCACTGCATGCCGCCGAAAGGGCGGCGTTGGCCTCGAACGCGGACCCCGATCTAGAGAGAGAGAGAGAGGATACGGCTTTATTTTTTGAAGCCAACAAGAAATCACGACTTTCCCCTGCTCACCGATCTACGCGGCGAGTAACGAAACTCCAAGAGGCACCACGAGAACAGGACCTCCAAGAGGAACGTAGCATCCACGTGCCTGTTCCTGGAAGTCCCTGCGAGGGTTGATCCATGCGAGGCTCGAGAGGCGTGTGTGTGTACCCTCGTATAACTTGACGCGGCGCCCGACCCACGCCGTGTCGCGGATGGACTGTGGCGCGCTTCACAGCCGTACCTGCGGTCCCTGTCGTTGCCATGCGATGCCCTACGCTCCAAACCAACTCGTCCTACCGCTCTGACCCAAACCTGCACCTCCACCATGGTGCCGAGCGGGTGTGGCACAGCGGGGCCACAGGCGGGTGGAGCGGCCGGTAAACCCTGCTCTCCGTTCGCTCGAAGAGGCGCGCGCGGCCCTCACACCGACGGATGGACCCTCGCGACTTGTCTCGCGCGTAAGATCGTACCCGCCCACGAGATACTGCTGGCTTACCGCCAGCCAGAAGCGTCACGATGGCGCCGCATTCCACGTCAGGCAGCCAAGACGCCGCTCGTACCTGGATGTTCAGAGCTGCATCACTCATGTCTGTCGAGTACGCGACGGCAACACGCGAACGGGCATGCTCCGGGGCAGATGAATCGCGTGCGAGGGTGCATGCCACCACCCGCCACACCTACCTCTTGCGCCCGTTGCCCTCCAAACCCTTTGCAGCAGCACAGGCGAGATGCAGCGCGCAGCCCGTAACCTCATCCTGGACGCCTTGCTACAGGTGCGCTGATGGGCTGCGCGTGAGGCTGCGACCTAGAGGTCACCCTCACGCTCGACTTTGAGCCGAGCCCAGACCGTCCTGGTGCCGCAGTGATCTGGTGGGTAATCTCAATCTCCCGCAGCCGAGGCGACACCTCGCCGGCTAACAAAATGCTGTCTGTGGGTGTCAATTCCTCGTCATACACCTAGAGGAGGCGGACCTCTGAGCGTTCGCGCGCAGCATTGTCGATGCACGTCTCTCTAGCTGTCTATCTGGGCCGGGCACAGTGCTCTTGCGTCTTGGCATGAGAGGTGAGTTTTCCGCTCGCTGGTGCTGCGTCGTCGGGCGACCAGCGTCGTAATCACTCGTGTTAAGACTCGTATTTAAGCCAAGAGAAGCTGATGAAAGTCTTCGCGCGTCCTGGGGTGTGGTAAACTTGGAGCACTTGGAGCACTTGGAGTGCAGTCATTAACCTCACATCCAGGGCCGGGGAGCTCAGAAGCGCACCCAGCGGGCCGGATGATCGGGATCGGGTTACGGGCTAGAGAGCCCTAGCCCCGGGGGTGCGCGTTCGCAGGGCAAGGGCCTTAAAGTAAACACGGGTCTCCGAGGGTTAGCCCCGCGTACCGGGTTTCCCCTTAACTGCAGGACGCCCCCTCTACTCGGAGCTAATGAACACCATACTGCACGCCCCACACCACCACTCTACACTCACTTGCGTCGGCGTCTGAGTAGACCCCCCCGCCTGAGGGCTCACCCCTCGCCTTCCCAGGGTCTCAACCCTCCTTGATTCGCTCTCTTGCTCGTCTCCCGAGCGTTATGCGACGACCGGTATGGTCGTTTCCCTCGTTGTTGGTGTCGCTTCCTCCGCTGCCGCCCTTCATCTCCGCCAGCTTCTCCCGGCTCCACCGCTTCCGAGGGCGTCGACGGCCCGGTCGAGGTCTCCCCGGGCGAGAACGGTGGCATTGGGTCGCGACCAGTTCCACCCCCGGGGGGTCGAGCCCGCTCTCCCTGGTTGTCTCGCGCCCGCACCCGCGGCCTCTCTATCGTCCTCGGCTCGCCCCCCCCCTCCGCCGGCTCCTCTCCAGGCTCGGAGGGGCGTGGCCCTCCCTGTGGAAGGTCGTGGTGGTCCGGTTGCCACCGCGACTGGCCTTCCCCTGGTGAGCCCGTACGTCCCGACTCCACTCTCAGAGGCCGCGTCAGCTCATCTCTCGCCTCCTCCGACAACTGACCCCAAGCCCCCTCCGGGGCCCTCCGGCCACGGCCCTCCGGCTCGCCGGTGGGCCCACTATCGTACCGCGGTAACTCCCCTCCCCCATCTCCTCCGTCCGGATACACCAGCCTCCGGCGGGGCGGTCCCGGACCCCCCAGGTTATTCCGAGCGGGTCCATACGGCGGCGGCCCCGCCGGCGGCGGGGGTGGAGGCGGTGGCAGGGGCGGCGGGTACGGTGGCGGCCCTCGCGGCCCAAACGTCTGGTGTGGAGCCGCTGGGGCGGCCCCACGACCCTGCAGCCGTTCCAGTGGCGGGGGTGGAAATGGCAGTGTGGGTGGCGGAAACGATGGCGGCACTGGCGGCCGCACCGCTTGGTGCAGAACCTCAGGGGCGGCTCCTCGACCCAACGGTCGCTCCGGCGGCGGGGGCGGAGGTGGTGGTGGCGGGAGCGGGCCCGATGGCGGCGCCGGCCGCCGCACCTCCTGGGGCGGGGCCTCGGGGGATGCCCCCTGCCTCTGCGGCCATTCCAGCCGTGGCTCGGGGGCTGCCGCAGCGCTCTCCTCGCCCTCGCTTTCCATCGCAGGATCGCAATCGATTCTGAAACGTCCTCTGTAGGGCTTGTTAGAGCGCGCCGCAGAAGAATTCTAGGGGAGAAAAAGAACTCAAGATTTCTGGCGGCATGTGTAACGGCTCCGTCGTGCGTCCCGCTGAGGTCGGCGACAGTTGGACAAGTGTTGCGACGACGCGAATCGACATTGCAATATGGCGCAACCCAGAGAGGGCTCGCTAGTATCGTCACGGGCGAGGGGCGCCTACGCGCGTCTGCTCTCGACACGGCTCGGCGCTCATGAGCGCGCCCTCCTTTCTCGCCACCTCGCCGCCATTGAGGCCGTCCACCGCTCAGATTTGGCAGCGGCTCGGTCGGTGAGCACAGAGTCTGTGTCTGCTCTCGAGTCGTGCCGGTCGGAGATGAGAGCTGTGGTCGCCACGGCCGCCGCCGCCGCAGCTAAGCACCGGCAGGAGGTCGAGGAGCTCCAGACACGACTCGCGGCAGCAGAGCGCAAGGCGGAAGCAGAGACAGCCAACGCGCTGCTGACAAGCCAGGCTTTAGCCGACGCTCTTGGCGGCGGGGACGTCGTCACAACAGTCCTTTCCGCCGACCTGCGCATCGCTGAGCACCTTGCTGCCGAAACCCGCCGCACGCTCGCGCAGGCTGCAACCACCGACTTCCCGCTTTACACTGTAGTCGGCCCCGTGAATTCAGAGTTTGCTGTGAGAGCCCCTTTGTGAAAAGTGCGTAAGGGGTCGACTTGCCTATCCTTGCACAGATGTTCGCCTCCTTGGTGCCTTCGTAGGAGCGGCTGGAGGCGCAGTCGTACACGGAGGCGGCCAGCATCGTTGGCTGCCGTGCGGTGAGGGCGGGGGAGCTGCTGCAGGAGGGTTCTCGCCGACACCTCTCCTACACTTCGGTCCGTTATCATCCACGGTCAAACCTGCAGGAGAGCGCTGACAGCGCCGACAAGCTCCGGCAGCGCATTCACCTGCTCGAGGGCGCCCTCGCTGCCGCCACCTCGGAGTTCGAGTGCGCCATCGCTTCACCCCGAGCGACTGGCCAGGCGCGCCAACTGGCCAACGGCGCGATTCCTGTGTAGGCAGGCGACGGCCGGATGGGTGTCCGAGCGAGCCGGGCTGAAGGAGCTACTCGTGAGCCAAGGAAAGGTGGTGGCGGAGGCGCTGGCCAGAGCAGAGGCGACCGAGGCACGGGAGGCGGCGGCGGCTGCGTTCACCGCTGATGCCGTCGGCGTCGTTAAGGAGTCGTTCGCGCAGTACACGGCGTTGGCCGCGAGCGCGCGGAGGCCTCTCCTGCGGCAGGGCAAGTGGCGTTACTGAGCTGTTTAGGGGATAGCATCGCATCACCACATAGACATACAACACGTTCGAGGCACAAAGCCCTGAGCCGAGGTGTGAAGTGTCGTGGGAGTGTGTGGGGCGTCTCTCCACTCTCGCCCGGCCGTTCCCGCGCTTCCGGAGGTCGTCTAAGTCTCTCTCGGCTCTACGTGCGCACTAGAACATACATGTGTGCCGTTTTGCCAATTTTTTCCCGGGGTTTATAGTGGAGTGGAGTTCACATATACTGGGTCGTAACGTACATTTTGTGCACTGCGTGGCTCATACACACCGGCGGACCCCTTCCGGTCGTGGCGAGCCGGGTGCGCTGCGCTGGTCTCCGTGGTCGGGCGTCGCGTGTCCGGCACCGGGACGGTCCGCCTCGAGATGGTCAGCCGCGCGGCGCGCCCTTCCGCTGCTGCGCGGCGAGGCAGAGCTTGCCGATGAGGCCTGTCAGCTGCAGCAGCGTGTCCATCCCGTCGAGCACGCGCATGTGCGCGGCGCCGATCTCCTTGATGAAGTCGAGCTTGAGCCCCTCGTCCATCTCTTCGAACCTGAGGACAGCGCATGCTGCGGCTCACGAGCCGCCTCCTCAGGAGCGTGAGCTCGCCTCCTCCCGCCCGTCGCACTTGACTAGCTTGAACAGCGTGCCCACCACGTCCATCCCGCTGTACCTAGTCGGTGCCGCACCGAAGCAGGGGTTGTCGGACACATGAAGAGCGCCTCATTCAGCAGGAGCCCCCCGTTCCATTCCCCCCCCCTCTCCCCCCCCCCCCCCCAACCCCTTCCTCTCCACCCCACTGAACCCGTGGGTGACTCCTCGAGAAATCTCGGCTCATCTCACTACAGCGTCTCGTCACACCCGTTGTTGGACAGCTCCTCGACGGCCGAGCAAGCCTAATGAATAATGAGGGCGTAGTCAGCGAGCTCGTTCATACTTAGACAGCGCCTCGCCGGCCGAGCAAGCCGCGTCGAAGTCCGCGGCGATGCACGCGGCGATGGCTCGCTTGATGACGACGGGGTGAGGCTGGTCGCACACCTGCAGGGGTAGGGTTAGGGTCAGGGTTGGGGTTAGGGTTAGGGTTGGGTTAGGGCTAGGGTTAGGGCTAGGGTTAGGGTTAGGGTTAGGGCTTCTGCTAGGGTCAGGGTGAGGCTGGTCGCACACCTGTCACGTGCTCACTCCTTCTGGCGAGAGCCTTCGCTGGCCGGGAGGAGGAGAGGGCGCGGCTGCCTTGAAGACGTTCTGGTTCGAGATGATACCGAACCCCGCAGTGGTCGCCTGCCCACTCCAATCATGACTCCGCTCACTCGGAGTAGCAGAAGAGGATGCCTCGAGCCCCGCCGCGGTCGCCTGCGCGTTGTTGAGCGCCTGCCTCATGTCCCCCTCGGCCGTGAAGACGACCGCCTCGATGCCGCCCTCGTCGTAGGCTGCGCCTTCCGCCTCCAGCACCTGGTTGAGAACCAAGTCATTCCTGAGAACGCCTGCCTAGACCAAACTCACTGGAACCCGTCGGCTTGCGGCACCGCCGTCAGCCGCGTCACCACCTGCTGGTCCGAGAGCTTGCCTGTTCACAGCTGGCAGCTGTGAAGATGCGCCGCTGCCGCCGCCGCGACGCCGCCTCGCAGCTCGCCGTAGCGCAGGATGGCGCAGCGGGACTGGATCGGCTCGATGATCTTGTCGCTCTGGTTGCACGCGAGCGCGAACCGTGTGGTCGCCTGACAGAGGAGGAGGGGGGGGGGGGGGGGGTTGGCGGTGCGCTGCTCGTACAGTTGTCTCTGGCTGCTAGTCGTCGCTGTCTCTGGCTGCGCGAGCGAGCGCGGGGCGATCAAGTCGCCGAGCCGAGCTCCGTCGCCCTCCGGCTGCCTCTCGGCTACTCCTCTCGGCTACCTCTCGGCTACTCCTCTCGGCTACTCCTCTCGGCTACTCCTCTCGGCTACTCCTCTCGGGCCCTCTCGGCTACCTCTCGGCTCCTCTCGGCTACTCCTCTCGGCTACCTCTCGGCTACCTCTCCGCTACCTCTCGGCTCCTCTCGGCTCCTCTCGGCTCCTCTCGGCTCCTCTCGGCTACTCCTCTCGGCTACCTCTCGGCTACCTCTCGGCTACTCCTCTCGGCTCCCTCTCGGCTCCCTCTCGGCTCCTCTCGGCTCCTCTCGGCTACCTCTCGGCTGCCTCTCGGCTACTCCTCTCGGCTACCTCTCGGCTCCTCTCGGCTCCTCTCGGCTCCTCTCGGCTCCTCTCGGCTCCTCTCGGCTACCTCTCGGCTACCTCTCGGCTACCTCTCGGCTACCTCTCGGCTACCTCTCGGCTCCTCTCGGCTACCTCTCGGCTACTCCTCTCGGCTACCTCTCGGCTACTCCTCTCGGCTACCTCTCGGCTACTCCTCTCGGCTCCTCTCGGCTCCTCCTCTCGGCTAATTTGGTCACCGAGTAGATCTCCATCGTCCTCCGCATCGCCTGCCATGCATGAATGCACGCTGGTGAGGGGACAGCCGAAGCAGACCCTCCCTCCCCCTCCGCGTCGCCTGCTGCGCCCCCTCGGTCATCGAGGGATGGGGAGATATGCGGGAGATATGGGGGAGATATGGGGAGATATGGTCGCCTGCTGCGCCCCCTCGGTCATCGAGTCCGCCTGAGGCCCACGGGGGGGGGGGGGAAGGGGGGGGGGGGGGGCCCAAACCCCCCAATGGCCCCCCTGAAAAGGGGAGAAATACCCCTTCGAAAAGCCCTGGAAGCCCTGCCCCCCTTTCCCAAAAAAAGGGGGCCCGGGAACACCAGGGGGGGGGGGCCCCGGGAAACCCCTCTGGCCTCAAGGAAGACCATTTGGGCTCGATCTCCGAATTCGGGTCGATCTCCGATCTCGGCTCGATCTCCGATCTCGGCTCGATCTCCGATCTCGGCTCGATCTCCGATCTCGGCTCGATCTCGATCTCGGCTCGATCTCCGCCTCGTCGAGGACGACGATCTTGTGGCGGCCGGGCGGCAGGGTGACCTGGCACACGGTGTGGTCGGTGGGTGGGGAGTGAAGAGACGCTGTTCACAGCTGTGGCCTGCCAGTGGTGGAGCGGCCGGTGAGTAGTCGCAGTGGAAAGGGGGAGCGGGGAAGGGGCGGGTGGCACGCGAGTGAACGTAGCGCTGGTTCGGGGGAGGGGGAGGAGTGGCAGGGCGGGCGAAGCCTTCTTTTGCGCGAAGCTCTTGATGCGGTTGCGCACGACGTCGATGCCGCGGTCGTCGGAGGCGTTCAGCTCGAGGACCGCCTCTTTGAAGGCGTCGCCTGTTCACAGCTCGAGCTGTGAAGAGACGCTGGTCACAGCTCGAGGACCGCCTCTTTGAAGGCGTCGCCGAGCAGCGCGCGGGCGAGGGCGAGGACAGAGGTGGTCTTGCCGGTCCCGGGGGGGCCGGACAGGATCAGATTCGGCATGTTGCCTGGGGTGGGTTGTGGGGAAGCGGCTCGGGTCGGAGGAGGAGGCTTGTGCGAGGGCCTAGGCAGAGGCGAGAGGCGGTCCCTGCGCCGCGAGGACAGCGATGCGGCCGACGGTGTCCTCGTTGCCGACGATGTCCTTGACCTCGCGCGGGCGGTACTTCTCGAGCCACTGCGCGGTGGGCGGGCGCGGGCGGACGGGTCGGGCGCAAGTGGAAGGAGTGCCGGGAGCGGGAGTGGGCGGTGGCGACTGCGGCGGCGGCGGCGGCGGCGGCGGCGGCGGCAGCGGCGGCAGCGGCGGGCGGGCGGCATACGGCAGCGGCGGCGGCGGTGCGAGTGCGAGTGCTGTGCGGCTGCGCTGCTTTGCCGGCGGCGGCGGAGGCCTCGCCCGCGGCAGGAAAGGGCAATCAACGCGGTCTGCGCTGGCGGCCCCGTGCAATCGGCCGCTCTCGGCGGCAGGCGCGGCCAGCGGACAGGCGGCCGGCGCTTTGTGGCGGCGTGGGGAGGATCGGGGGCGCGGACCGGCTGCTCGTGCACGACGGAGGAGGTGTCTGGCGCGCCGAACATACCCTGTGTGTGGTGGGTGGTGCCTTGGTGGGAAATGTTGGCGCGAATCCCGTAGGACACGAAGAAAAAAGACAACGGTTTGAATTATATTCTCCTTCTCTGCCCCGAGCGACCGCCGGCCATCCCCCCCCCCCCCCACTGCCACCAACGGTTGTTGATGTCGAAGACCGTGACGCTCTACTCCTGACCCTGGGCGGGCTGGGTCCTTGGTAAGCAGCAGCGCTCGCCTCCGCGCGAGCGCTCTCTCGCGCACTGCTCATAATCTCGCCCTCTCCATCGCCGCGCTGCGCTCTCTCCATGCGCACTGCTCCGCCCTCTCCATCGTGCTCACTCGTCGTTCTCGCCTCAGGCAACAAGGCCCTGTCCGAGGCGGCGATCAAGGAGGAGATTGGCGCGGAGACTGTCGTGGAGCACAAGGTAGGCTACCCCTTCACCGTCGTCGCGGAGGTCGGCGGCACGAAGGGCGTCCGCGAGGGGCCGTGCCCGCCGCCGATGTACTACAACAATTGCGCCGCGTGCGGCTGCACGTGCTGCGGCGGCCATGATATTACCGCGAAGAATGCGGCCGCCATCGGCGCGGGGGGCGCGCCGCACTCTAACACCATCCTCCGCTGAGAGGGGCCGGAGAGTGGGAGAGAGAGGGTGCAGGTGCACGCCACAGACTCGGTCGTTCGGACGCATGATGCCGCCGGTGCGGAGCCCCTGGTTCGGGGGCGCCCGGTGGCGGAGCGCTGCCCACAGGGCTGCCCGGACGGCAGTGTAATGGCCGCACTCCTCCTGGCAGCTCTCTCTCGAGCGGCCCGCCCTAGAGGGCCCGGCATCTCGAGCCCGGCATGAGACTGTCGTTCGAGTTATTCATTAACCGCCGCACCAGTGTCGCAGCGGCACTATCGACTTCGGAGATCGGTGGTCCTGCAGATTTGTTTTTGCTATTGTGTATTGGAAAGATGCACATTGCCTTCAAGCCATTGCCTCGCGCGCCCCCAATGAACACGCCCGAGGGAGGGTCCCTAATGTCCCGTACCATGCGGGATCGACCCTTCCAGTCACCAGTGCTCAAGTGTTCAAGTCACAAGTGCATCCCGCAATGCCATGCTGCTCGGACAGATCACACAGTTCAACAACCCTCCCTCTTTTCTCCCAGTAGCTAAAAGACACGCACACGGCGCGGGCGAGCAATCATGTTCATGATCGGCTCGCGACCAGGTATCTACGAGAGACGGCAAACCCCGCAAAGTGACCCGTTTTTACCCACCCACGCCCGTGCGCGCGTATCTTAGCTAAGGTACGCGGCCACACGCGCTGGCGCGCACGGCAACCGGGACTTACACGCGCGACACGAGGGACTGCGTATCCTCGCCTGCCTCGGGGGGAGAATAGCCGGCCTCACGCGCTGCCGCGCATCGAGCTCGGCGGGGCCTGATACGTGTCATCCTGTGCCGGCGCGTATCTTAGCCAAGATACGCGGCCACACGTGCAGACGCGTATAGCGGTACTCGCGCCCACACGTGCAGCCGCCTATCTTAGCTAACATAGGCGGCTGCACTCGCAGCCGCGTACCGCGTGACATACACGCCTACGCGTGGGGCGCGTATGTTACCCTAGATAGGCGCCCACACGTGTAGCCGCGTATGTCAACATACCTCTGTGCACGTGCCAGCGCGAGTCGCCTTCGCCGACGGGCCGTTTCACGCGCTCACGCCGTTTTTGAGGTACCGATGGAGTTCTACCCCCGACTCGCTGGCGCGAAGCGGCGCAGTGGCGCCGTTGGCGGCGGCGATGGCTGCAGCCCCCGGCGCCCGACAGAGGCCGCTTCTCGCGCCGGCAAGCATCACACGGCTGAGCGGGCAGGCATCCGAGGTGCGGCCAGATGTGTGGGAGGTCAGCATGGGCGAGGCCGTGCCGGCGTTTGTGCTCGCGAACGGGCCGGCCAAGATCACAAACTACAACTTCCTCAAGATCAAGGGTGCCACGATCGACACTGCTCTGGTCGTTCATCGGCCGGTCGAGGGGGACCTGCCCCCCTCGCATTCTCAGCAGAAGCACGACCTGGCAGACATCTACGACGTGACGCCGCTTGGCTGCAGCACAGCAAAGGC
Organism: Emiliania huxleyi CCMP1516; assembly: GCF_000372725.1. Classification (NCBI taxonomy): domain Eukaryota; phylum Haptophyta; order Isochrysidales; family Noelaerhabdaceae; genus Emiliania; species Emiliania huxleyi. The sequence continues at coordinate 46,407 of NW_005196755.1, forward strand.
CAGGCCAAACAAACAGGCACAGCGGCGTCCCACCACCACGCGCCTGTTTCTCTCCACCCGCGCGGCACTGCACGACCGCCATGCCGCTGCGCGCGCAGGTGTTCTCTCTCACCCTCTACTGCTCCGGCCGCGGTCACGGGCGCCTGGCAGCCGACCCGACTAACTGCCTGCGCGCCTGCGGCGGCACGGGGGCCTGCTCCATCGGCTGTTGCAAGGAGCGGCAGCGCGGCCACTGCTGCTCGGTCAGGCTCGTGATCTCCGCCACCCTCGAGACCGCACTGCGTCAAAAGGTGCTGGTCATCTTCACGGGCTCGCACGTGGCGCAAGGCGTGACGGCGGTGCCACCGCCGCAAGGCGCGCTGCGCATAGCCCCGAGTGTGAAGCGCGACCTCGTGGACAAGTGCACGAGCGGGCGCGATACGCCAATCGATTTCACTTTCACTTTCACTTCACATTTCATGTGAAACGAAATTTCACTTTTCCGAGCGAGTGTGAACGTGAATAAGGACGGATGCTCCCACCGAGTTCCGACACTCTGACACTCACTTCACACTGGCGTGCTGTGGGCGAATACGGTGCCGACCCCTCGGAGGGGGCCGGACGGAGGCGTACCCCGTGGGCCCCCCTCTTTCCCTCGCATAGCGGCCACTCTTCGGATCGCTGGTCGAGCGACCCGGGGGATGCCCCGCGCGCCTGACCCAGGCGCGAGAAACGAATCTGCGAGGCGTGGCCGCACATGCGGCCCGATGGGGAGGAACGGGGCGAGCCCCCTCCAACCCACCCGCGCTAGGTCTCGGGTTTGACGCATGGGGTCACTCCCGCGAAACCCGTGAACTAGCCGGGGCAGTCGGAGAAGGGGCAACTCCGTGCACTGACGGTCGGCCGTCAGAAAACACGCCTCCGTGGCTCGGGTTACACCAATCCTCGCTACCCAACGCGGCCAAAGGATATCCACCTCGAGAACCTCCAGAGAGAAATTCTTTATGAGGTGTACCTGTGTTAGTGCCAGTGCGAGCCAGTCCCGTGCCCAGTCCTGTGCCCAGTGTCGTGCGAGGGAGTTTTCTTGTAAAATTCTTTATGAGGCAAGGGAGGGCGGTAACGCGCCGCGAAAGCTCGAGCGGAGCAGGTAGTTGGTGAAGGTGAAGTGAAATTAAATGTCGTCGCTCCTCGCGCAGCTGGACGAGCTCTCCGACGCCGGCAGCGAGGCGTCCGAGGCCGAGGCTCCGCCCGAGGGCTTCTCGTACGTCACCGGGCTGCGCGCCACCGCCGCGGACGTGCTCGGCCCTCTGCTCTCCCGCGAGGAGCTGCGGAGCAGGCTCGAGGAGCGGAGCGCCGCGCGGCAGCGGCGCGACTTCCGCGCGGCCGATGCGGCTCGCGACGCCCTCGCGCAGCGCGGCTACACCCTCGACGACCGCGCAAAAAGCTGGACTGCGCCCGACGGCACGAGCGGCAGCATCGACCCGTTTAGCGTGGCGGGCGAGGAGGAGGAGGATCAGGAGGAGGGGTCGTCGTCGGGCGCGCATGCAGCCGCGCTCGAGGCGATTCAGCGCGTCGCCGACCAGCTGACCGCGCTGCAGGCGCGGGCGGCGTCGCTAGATCCTGTGGCTGTGCGGGAGGCTTGCACCACGCAGAGCTGTGCTGCGACCTCGAGCTTCATGAATGAAGAATTGATTTATTAAGGGTTGATCAACAGGCTTGCACGCAGCTGTGCTGCGACCTCGACGCGATCGACGTGCGCGGCGACGAGGCGCTGCGGCGGGCAATTCATTAGTTAGTCAAGTAATTAATCATTAATTATTAATTAGGTGCGTGGAGACGAGGCGCTGCGGCGGGCGCGGCGGGAGCAGCTGCAGCGGTGCGAAGAGATCTCGGCGGCGGAGGGCGCTTTTGCGCACACGGAGGGGGGGGGAGAGGGGCACGGCGGGGCAGCCTCTGCGGAGGAGGGAGTCGCGGGGGCGTACCTCGGCAGTGAGGACGGCGCGGGCGGCATCGGCAGCGATGGAGACGAGGGCGACCCGTATCCGGACACCGACGCTGCTTATCCGGACACCGACGCTGCTTATCCGGACACCGACGCTGCTTATCCGGACACCGACGCTGCTTATCCGGACACCGACGCTGCTTATCCGGACACCGACGCTGCTTATCCGGACACCGACGCTGCTTATCCGGACGGGCAAGCAGGCGTGACGGGAGCATCTCCGCCCTCCGACGGAGACGGGGCGGCGGGCGCGTACCCAGACACCGACGCTGCCATCGACGCCTACCCCTCCACCGACGTAGGGTACGCCGAGGAGGAGGAGGAGGCGGACGCAGCTCCGTCGGCGCCGCCTGCCCCAGCGCCGCCGCAGCCGCCGCCGCCGCCGCCGCCCGCGCCCGCGCCGCCGCTTGCGCCGCCTCCCGAGGTGTCGAGGCCTCCCGAGGCGGCGGCGGCGGGCGGCGCGACGACGGCCGCTGCTCCCGGCGGCGGCAAGTTCCGGCCGCCTCCGTGGTGCAAGCCGGCGGCGATGCACACGCCGCGCCTCGAGATGATCGAGAGGGGCCAGGTGAGCCGTTCGATGGCCATCGGAGAGCGACCCGTCACCATTCTCGGCCGCCACGGCGGCGTCGCGGACATCCTGTTGGACGACCCGTCGCTCTCGCGGATGCAAGCCGCCCTGTACAACTCTTCCAGCGCTACCTTCCTCGCCGACCTCGACTCGGCGCACGGGACGTGGTACGACGCTGCGGGGCGGACGCACGCGGTGCCGCAGCTGGGCGTGCGGCATCACGCCCCTCCGAGGGACAGCCGAGATCTGAGCGAGATCTGGCCGAGTTGCAGGTGCCGCAGTTGGGCGTGCGGCTCGACCACACCGCGGAGCCGCAGCAGCTGGCCGAGGGCGCGACCTTCCGCCTCGGCTCGTCGAAGGTGGTCTACCGCGTCGCTGGCTGCGAGCCTGTGAAGCTTGCGAGGTGGAGGCCCCCTCCTTGGGCGGAGGAGCCGGCGCGGAAGTGCTATCTCGAGGTGCGCTCCAACGACTTTTCAAACCCATACCTCGAGCACTTGCGGGAGGGCGAGGGCGGAGACGTTGACGAGGAGCTGCCGCTCTGCGGCCGCGCGACCGTCTTCGGCCGGAAGGCGGAGCTGAGCGACGTCGTCGTCTCGGACGGCTCCGTCTCGCGGCAGCTCACGGCAGCTCTGCTGCACCAAGCGAGCGGGGCAGCGCCTCTTCACGCCTCTGGCTGTGAACAGGCAGCACGCGGCGCTGCTGCACGCCGAGTCGGGGGGCGTCGCCGAGAGCTACGTGCTCGATCTGGGCTCCGCCTCTGGCACGTTTGTCGACGGTGGCCGGGTGCCGGGCGGCGAGAGCAGGCGGCTGCGGGACGGGTCTGCTCTCTCGTTTGGCGAGTGCAAGGCGACGTACACCTTCCGGGTTGGCGAGCGCGGGGGGCGTCCGAAGGCGGCAGGGGGGGCGCGCAAGCGGCAGCGCGGCTGATCGGTACGCTACGGGCGAGGGGGTGCGTATGTACAGCGCGCGGTGTGGGACTCGCGTGGAGGCCGTGATCCGTGAAAAAGAGTCTCGGCGGAAGAGGTAATCCTCGCCATTTCCGTGCGAGGCGCGCCCCGTGTCTTTTATGAGATCAAATGAACGTCTTTACACACTCATCGGGCGGCACCGCTCACTGCAGAGCGCCGCCCTCTCGCGGCTCTCGAGAGCGAGTTTTCGCCAGACTGCTGCTGCTGCAGCTGCTGCTGCTGCTGGTGCTGCTGGTGCTGGTGCAGAAATGATATGCTGCTGCTGGTGCGGCGCGGCTCTACGACTCGAGTCGACGCGCGCGTCGCGGGCATCTGACGCGGCGGGCGGCGTCGCGGGCGGCAGCGATCGCGGCTCGACGGTGGAGGTGGAGGCTGGTGGTTGTGGTGGACCTTTGAGTTAAGGTAAGGTAAGGTAAACGTCTCCACACACACAAAGTGGTGGGGCAAGGGGGGGCGACCCTCGCATCTCCACGCCCGGGACACGGGCAGGAGCCCCACGGCATTCAAAGTGCAAGCACCGGCCCGGTGCCGTGGGTGAGCAACCTGCACCCCACTCCTACTCCTATAACACAACCCCCACAGCGTGGTCGTCTACGTGTTCAGAAACACCAGGCAGCGAGGCGAGGGTGAAGGGGTAAGGGGCTGTGTGGGGCTATCTGTGACCATCTAGCCTGGGGGGTAGCAGGAGGGGGGGGCAGAGGGTAAGATATGGGTGAGGCCAGCTACAAGTCGGACGCCCTCCCGTCGTCGGAATAATCCTCGGAGCGGTCGGCGTCCTCGTCGTCGTCCTCGGTCTGCATCGCGTCGCCAGCCGTGAACCTGAACACGGCGTCGGCCGGCGCCGAGGCGCCGGCGGCCGTCATCAGGTGCATGACTATGCGGTCGCGGTATGCCGCATCGATCTCTCCGTGCTCGGCCAGCTCGTTCGCGAGCCAGTCCGAGGCGACGGTCGTCGCCACGGTCCCCTGGGGAACTGTGGCGTACACCTTGCTGGGGCCGCGTCGATACCCGTCGTCCCTCTCCGGGGGCAGCGAGTATTCGACCCCCATTTTGGACCCGGCCTGGCTGCGCGCCTGCGCAGCTGCAGACCGCAGCCCGGCCATCACGTACTGGATGTTCTCGCGCAGCTGCGCCCGCGGGGCCTCCGCGCGCTCGGCCTCGCTCGCGGCGCGCTCGCCAGCCTCCGTCGCCCGGCGCGCCTTCTGCCGGTCCTTCTTGGCCTTGCGTGCCGCGGCTCGAGCCGCGAGCTGCTCCTTGGTGGGCTCCTTCTTCTTCGGCGCGGTGCGCTCGATGTACGAGCGCTCCGCCGCCTGCACCGACTCGCGGTCGCCCGCGGCCTTCTCGTGCTTCAGGTCGACCTCGATGGTCGCGTAGCCAGGCCTTATCAGCCTGACCTGTGACGCACCTGCGAGCCTTGCGACCATCACCGCGTCCTGCAGTTGCGCGCGATCGTAGCTATTCCAGGGTCCGCTGCGCATCCCCGGCGGCACGACGGTGGCCGGCGCTTGCGCACCAGCCCCGTCCGCCACCGGGTCCGCGGCCGCGGTCCCTGTCATAGCTACGCGCGCCATGGAGAACGGCGGGCACTTAGAGTTTATTTAATGGTCGAGTACGAGGATCGGGGGGTCAACCGGGAGGCAGGGGGTCAACCAGGCGACGGAGGACCGTGGGCCATCGCGGGGACCGTTCGCCCGGAGGCGTACTGGGCTGATCCGGATGGTCTTCACGCCGGTGGGTGGCACCGAGGCGTCTGGGACGCTCCACTCTACCTTAGCTCCTGAGGGGCGCGTGGTTTTAACCACGAAGAAAGTATGACTACAGCCCACCACAGACACCCTCCCCACTCCTCACGTGTGCACACACCCTCACCCTCTCCCCTCTCCTCTCTCTCTCTCTCTCTCCTCTCTCTCCTCTCCTTGTCTAGGTTTATCCTGCGGCAAGACGGACGTGTTCCTTGACAATCAAAATCTACCTCAGAATTTGCGGCCGCCCCTCGAAATTTGCTGATCAAAATTTGGGGTGGCCCGGATCGAAAGAAACCTGTGCGCTGTGGTTTGGCCCCAACGCCGAACCCGCCGACCTTCGGGAGGCAGCGAGTAGGCGACCTGAATATTGGACACCGTTGGGTTGCGCGCCGACCGTTGGGTGGCGCTCTCGATACCGTTGCGTCAACCTCGACATCGCTGTCGCCCTCCCCGTCCCCGCCGTCGCCCGTGCCTCGGTTCGCGTCATCAGTAGCGTCTCCGTTGACTGCTCCGTTGCCCCCTCGTGCTCCGCCGTCGCCCTCTCTGCTCGGGCCGTTCGCGATTTCGCTCCTCCTGCGTGTCGCCCCTCCGTCTCCTCCCCTGCCTTCGTCGTCATCGTCGCTGTCGCGAAAGCCCTCCGGTCCCTCGATTCCCTCGTCTATCCCCTCCGCCGACCTCCGCACGCCCGCACGCGCGGGTTGCACGTTCTATACGAGCATATCATGCGGCAAAAAACACAATAGACGAACGCGCACGGGTGCTCGTCAGCACCCGCTGCAGCCGAGAAATTACACAGCCCGCAACCGGATCCGCTCCGACGCATTGGCTTTTGTAATTAGGTTACGCCACAGATGACGGCTCAAGATGATCGTCTCGGTGAGTTGAGAGAGAGAGAGATTTTTAGGTTGTTTGTTGTGAGTTGTGCGAACGGTAACCGGACAAAAGCGCTCTCGCCACCGCAGCGTGGAGGAGCCCTCGCGCCACCATCGCCGCGAGCGACACGGCTGTTCTCGCTCTCTCAGCCGATGTGCAGCCCGGAAGCCGCCGCCTCTGCTGGCGCCCTGTAGAGCATCCACACTCCCAGAGTGACGACCAAACCACCGCTGCAGTGCCAGAGCGTGTGCCAGAAGACCCAGCCACTCGGATCTGGTAACAGCTTAGCGTCTCGCCCCTTGACGAAGCAGCCGAGCGGCACCAGCGCCAGCAGGAAGAAGGACGGATCCAGCCGAGCTCCGAAGAGGAGTGAGCATCTGAGCAGCATGAGCGTCGCCCAACAGCGGTCGAGGCCGTGGAAGGCGCTGTCGTGACTGATGTGCACGTAGTCGGCCATGCAAGACAAGAAGGCCGTCGTCAGCCACAGCGCTGGCTCGAGCACGCCCGGCGCTACAAGGGCCGGCAGCGCGTAGCATGCGCCAGAGAGGCCTGCGGCAGGGCTGCGGCAGGCCGACCCTTCCCACGGCATATTCGGCGAGCGGAAGCGGTTGATTGTCATCGCGTGCTCCTTCAGCAGTGACGCGGCGCGCGCCTGCAGCAGCTTCGCGCCCATTGTGCCCGGGGCGATCCAAGGCGGCCGGCCCGTCCACCACCTTGGCGGATAATTCGTAAGAGAGGGGCACACACAAGGTTCATTTTTCTTCTCTTCATGTCGCCCTCGCCGCCGCCCTCGCCGCCGGCCTTGCCGCCCTTGCCACACTTGCCGCCCTCGCCGCCGCCTCCCTCGGCATCGCCATCTCTGCCACCTCCACTCGCCCCTCCCTCCGCCTCGCCGTCGCTGCGGCCCGCATCGCCCACCGGATGCGGCAACGCCAACGGAACTGTCCTCGCCGCAGTAGTGCGGAGATCGAGTGCTCCGCCCCGGGCCGCCGCCTGACTCAGGAGGGGGTCGCGCCGCAGCCGGAAACGGCGGAGGCCGTCGTCAATGGCTTCATCGCGCGGCAGAAGGAGCTGGTCGCCGTGCTCCTGCGGCGCGCAAACCTCGAGGAGAAGGTCATCAAGGCGATGCTCGAGCTCGGGCAGGACTTTCGGCTGCCGGCAGCCACTCGTCCTCGTGTAAGGCGAACGAGCGTCAAATGGCATGTTCCCGCCTTGTAGTCCCCTCCGAGCAGCGCATCCTCTCTCTCCCCCGCCGCCGAGCGTCGGACGGTGCTCTCGAGCGCCGCCGCCTCGCCGGCCGCGGCTCCGCTCTCGAGCTGCCTCTCACCTCTTGTCAGGCGGAGAGACCAGAGCACACGTGTGTCGTGTGTGGATCTCTGCGTGCTTCTCGCCGCCTCGCCGCCCGTCCCCGCCCGCCAAGTTGATGGCGGGCAAGTGATCGACGACCACATGCAATCTCCCCCCACGGCCGTTTTTTGTCGACGCGCCGGGAACGTGGGCTACGTGTAGTAATTCGTCCTACTCTCTCGTCAACGCTGGCGCCGCGTAGGTAGATAAGGTCTACTCGCGTTGATCACTTAGACCGCGTAAAGCACCCCAGCCTTGGCTAGCCAGGTTTAGACCCGCAAAGAACTTGGACTACTACACCCAACCAGTGCCGGATCGCGCAGCCTCGGGCGAGCTCGGGCCGCGCCGCGCGCGATCTCCCAGGCGATACTCGCGCTATCTCGGGCGATCTCAGCTGAGCTCTCAAGGCGCTCGGCGGGTGCGTAGCGCTTGCGCCACTCGGGATAGCGCCCAAATATCGCCCGAATCAAGGGCGCTGCCGGGCGCCGCCGGGCGCCGCCGCCCCACAAGCACAGCAGTGTTTCACGGCCCCAAGCCGAGCCGAGCCATCGTGGCCGCCATCGCCGCCGGGGAGCTGAGCAGCGGCGGCGCCACCCCGCTGTCCTCGCTCGCAGCCGTCGAGGCGGCCGCATACACGACGAGCCCCTCAAACGGCGGGTGCATCCCTTGCGGGCAGCCCTGCTTGAGCTGCCGCTCCACGAGGGCGACGTGCTCGGTGAGCCCCTGCCCGCACATGACGGCCACGGCGGCAAGCCCGTAGTCGGCGAGCTCTTCGATGAAGACGCCGATCCGAATCGGCGCGTGCTCCAGCGCCTTGGGAGACGCGTGGCCATTCGGCGGCCTGTCACAGATGTCGGCGTTCCGGTTGTCCACCATCTGGAAGTCCATGCACTGCACCTCGTCAGACAGGCCGTAGACGAGGGTCAGCATCAGGCACTGTCCTCCCTGAAACGGAAACGGAACCAGCGACGCTCGCACCTCCACCCGCTTCCTCTCGCCCTCTTGCAGCGCCGCCGCGACGTGCTCGGCGGCGGCCCGGAAGCGGGTCGGCCCATAGATCATGCTTGCTCTTTGCCAGTCGATCCACCCCGTGGAGCAGTGCGAGCGACTCTGCCGGGTACATGCTGCGCGCGAGAGGATACTCGCGGATCTGCTGCCGCAACTCGGCCGCCGCCTCTCGTCGCCCGAGCGCCTCGAGCGCCTTCACAACGCGGTGGTGGCCCTTGAGATACTCTGGGTTCGCGTCGGCCGCGCGCCGCGCGCTGCGCAGCGCCCTGTCTGGGGCGCCCGCCAAGAGCAGCGCCTGTGCGCGATTCGCCCACGCGACGGCGGCACCCTTGTTTGGGAACTTGGCCGTCCACGAGCCGCCGTCAGGAAGCTGCATGTCTCGTTGCGTATGCTGCACAGGAAGACGCTCGACCAAGGACGTCCACAGCAGGTCTTCGTTCTCGACAAACTGGCGCTGCGCGGATCCCTCGGGCCAGGCCTCGAGGGCAGAGATGAAGGCGTGGATGGCCCCACCCTCGAGAGGTCCCATGGCGAGTAACGCCGCATCGCGGTAGAGCTTCGCAGCGCCCAGGTGGTCGCCCTCCTTGAGCCGCTTGTTGGCCCTCCTCCTTGGGCTGCTCCCACGCTGCGTCGAGCTCGAGCGCGAGATGGTCAGCCGTGCTGAAATCCTTCCAGCGACTCGCGCCGTGCATCATGCCGCGGAAGTCTGGCACAGGAGCCCGCGTTATGCACAAGACCGGTGTCGAAGCGCGGCAGACGGCACAGCCCTCTTGCGCGCGGGGGCGGCGGCCGACGGAGTTTTCTTCTTTATATATCCAAAAGGAACCCCGGCCTAACTTGCGAACTTTTTCTTTTTTTCGCGAGCTCTCCCGCCTCGCGGGGGCCAGGTGTGTGTCCCGCTGGTACACCTCGTTCTCCCATGACCCCGCCTCCCGTCTCGTACGTCGACCGCCTGGGCACGACCTACCCGCTCAACTCGCCTCGCTGGTGCGCCGACGCCGCCGAAGCCGACGGCTCTCCCATGCCGCTCATGCTCACCGATCGCACGGGAGGCATCACCCGCAGCCAGATAGACGCCTCTGTGCGCTCCCTCTGGCGGTACTCCGCGTCCTTCCCGCTGGAGTGCGCCTCTCCCATCTCGCTCGGCGAGGGCTGCACGCCGCTCGTCCGCCGCCCCTTCGGATCCGGCGGCGGCGAGGTCGAGACCCAGCGTGCGCTTGGTCGAGGGGCGGGAAGGTGCGCCTCGTCACGGCGCACGCGGTGAACAGGTCCACTTCAAGTGCGAGTGGTTCAACCCGACGTGCTCGTTTAAGGACCGCGGCGCCAGCGTGATGCTCTCCCTCCTCAGGCAGCAGGGCGTCACGCACGTGCTGGAGGACTCGAGCGGCAACGGCGGTGTCCAGGAAGTGTCTAGGAGGTGTCTAGGAAGTGTCTAGGTGCTGGAGGACTCGAGCGGCAACGGCGGTGCCGCGGTCGCGTGCTACGCCACCGCCGGCGGGCTCGGCGCAACCATCATGGCGCCGTCGTCGACGAGTCCGGCGAAGACGGTGGCGATGCGAGCGTACGGCGCCGAGGTCGAGCTCATCCCGGGCTCGCGCCAGGCGACCGCCGACGCCGCGGTGGCGGCGCACGGCCGCGAAGGGCGGGGCGGCGGCAGCGTCTTTTACGCGAGCCACGCGTGGCACCCGTTCTTCCTGCAGGGCACGAAGACGCTTGCCTACGAGCTCTGGGAGGATCTCGGCTTCCGCGCGCCCGACAACGTCATCCTCCCGACCGGCTCGTCGAGCTGTGAACAGCGTCTCTTCACACCTCTAGCTGTGAATAGGTCATCATCCCGACCGGCGGCGGATCGAACGTCATGGGGTGCGACATCGGGTTTGGGGAGCTGCTCGCCGCGGGCGAGATCTCGAGGCGGCCTCGCCTCTTTTGCGCCCAGCCGCTGGCTTGCTCGCCGATTTGCACCGCCTTCCTCGAGGAGAGCGGCCGCAGCGACGGCAAGCCGACCCCCGAGGAGTGGAACGCGCCTGTCGCCACCATCGCCGAGGGGGCGTCCATCGCTCGGCCGGTGAAGAAGAGAAGAGAAGAGAAGAGAAGAGACGAGAAGTGACGAGACGAGGAGGGAAGAGTCGAGGTGGCGTCCATCGCTCGGCCGGTGCGAGATGAGGGGAGATGAGGGGAGATGCGGGGAGATGAGGGGAGATGTGGCATCCATCGCTCGGCCGGTGCGGCTGCGCGAGCCGTGCGACGCTAGTTAGTATCCCATCATGAGTCATTATTACATGAGTTGTAGGTGCGGCTGCGCGAGACGTGCGACGCGCTGCGGCGCAGCGGCGGAGGGGCGGTGCGAGTGGCGGAGGGGGCGATCAAGGCAGCGACGCTCGAGCTCGCGAGGAGCGGGCTGTACGTCGAGCCGACTTGCGCGCAGGCCGCCGCCGCCTACCACGAGCTTCTCGCCTCGGGCGCCATCCAGCCGGCCGAGGTGGCGGTGGTGCTGCTCACCGGGACGGGTCTAGGAAGCGTCTCGGAAGTGTCTAGGAAGCGTCTAGGTGACGGTGGTCGTGCTCACCGGGACGGGCGTCAAGGCGACGCCGCGCGTGGCCGAGATCCTCGGGGTCGAGCTGTGAGGCGGCCCGGCCACAGGCGGCGCCAGACAATCGCCAGAGGTGAGCGGCACAGAGCGGACGCGCGGGCGGGCGGGGCCGCCCTAGGTGAGAGCGTGCGTGCGGCGTATGGGCGGTCTGCGCCCGGTGCGCGGTGCCAGTGCCACACAAACTCAGAGCCCCGGCGCTTTGGGGGACACGCTTCGAAGTTCCGGTTCCCTACCGCATGCTAACGGTAGAGTACAGCATCGGCCCGGAGGGCCGGGTGCGCAGGTAAGCCGTAGAGGTAGGGCTGGCCTGGGGGGCCTCAGGTAAAGGTAAACCTGTCTCAGACCGCCGGAGGTAGAGGTAAACGGAGCCCACGTGAGGGGAGGTAAAAACGTACACCGTGGCGGGCCCCCCGCGAGGGCTCGAGGTGGGACGACGCAAGGCCGCGAGAGCGCTTCGCCAGCGGCGCGCCTGCCCGGCCATGGACCAGGCTTCACCGCCGCTTGCCGACGGCTGATCGCATCGCCTACCGCATCGCGAATGACCAGTGCCGCGACCACGTGACCTTGCACTGCCCGCCTGCTGACCCGGTGCAAACTGCAAAGAATCTGCGTCTCAGCTCTTCGGCGCCCGCATTGATTGTGCATGATTACTCAAGTGGCTCGAATTGGCAATTGGTCGCAAATGGTGGGCACGCTCGCAGCGCGGGGCGAGCCTGGCGGCGCCCATTTTGTGAAATGTCGGCCACTCACCTAAGCGGCTCTCAGAAACACTCGTGCGGCTGCGCATTTTATTTTCTCGGCGAGTAAGAATCGCAGATGATGTTGTATCGAGATCTCAACATCTCTCGAGGCGAGATCACGCACAGGTAAATCACGGCTACGTCGCTCAGAGGTAGAGGTAAAGGGCCCACGGCTGCGCCCAGAGGTAAAGGTAAGAGGGCCGCAGTACGGCAGGCCCTTGCGGCAAATGGGCCCGACTCGACGCACTCGTCAAAGGGCCACGCCGACGTCACCGCGAATCTCGGGCCCGCCGAAATGGCCGACTTTAATCTGGGGGTCGCCAACCTCGCGCTTGCACTTCGGCTGATCCGAAGCCACTGCCCCGCATGAGGGGCTGCTGGCTGCTGCAGCGCCGGTCCGGGAGCCAGAGCGTATAGCTGTTATAGTCCAAAGTAAAACAGTCAACCGAGATGTCACGCCACACGCTCTAACGAAAGTGGACAAACAACAACAACTGGGGGCGGACACACCATGCGAGACAGCTGCGAGTGAGCACATGCAGCGCGTGTTTTTGGCGAGTGACGTTGTGTGTGCACACAGTCAACAACGCCGCCTCTAATCACACTTGCCCCCGCGCTTCTCCTCGAATCACTACGCGGTCCTTCTCGCCAGCTCGTGGGGCGTGCCGTCGGGTACGATATAAAGAAGGCTTCCGATCTCCCCTTAGCACAAAATAGGCAGCATCTTGCAGATGCCTGCCGCAGTAGCCTCGATGAGCCCCGGCGGGGAGGGTGGTGGCGAGGGCGGCGAGGGCGGCGAGGGTGGCGAGGGCGGCGACGGGAACGGCGGGGGGAACAGATTTTCGAAGAAATCGTTCCAGTCGCGACTGCGTGCATCGTTGAAGACGCTGCCGTCGCCGATCGCACGCTCCTCCGTCGACAGCCCACTCTTCGCAACGGTGCCGGAGAATACGAGCATGGCCAGAACGATCGCTCTGGCCGCGACTCGGATCCGGCGCGAGTCGTTGCCGTCGCCGGCGTCGCCGGCGGCCCGGACCCACCGGACTCCGGGTTCCGTTCACGAAAAAAAATGCTAACAGTGGCGAAATCAGACTTACTTTATGGCCCTCTCCCTGCGAACGCGCACCCCCCCCTAGGGGTCAGGGCTCTCTAGCCCGTAGCCCGATCCCGATCATCCGGCCCGCTGGGTGCGCTTCTCCGGGTGGTTCCGTTCACGAAGACGTTCGTGTGAATTCGTTCGTGTCCGAATCTGTTTCCTATCAGACGTCTTGCTGCTTGCTCCATCGTATGTGAATGTCGTGGTACGATTTGCGTTTTCCGGGTTCCGGTCGGCGGTCGTTTCCGATTCGTTTCCCCCCTGAGAACGCTGAACGGACCAAACACCTATATCTTTGCCCTCTCCTTTGTACAATCGCATCCTAACAAAACCGCGGCAGATCACCACACGGACACGCGCGCCGCTGTTGTTCTCGAAAAAAAATGTTCCAGTCTTAGCAATCAAAAGGGAGCACATCAGACACGACTCAGCAAGTGCGCCTCGGGCTTCGCCGCGGCGGCTCCGCAAGCGGCGAGAGGGAGGGCCGCGCTCTTTGCAGTGAGCCCCGGCAGGTCGGCTATCCATCCAGCGGGCCTCGGAGGACTGGACTCGTAATTCGCGAAGTTCCATTAGAGTAGGTCCCAGGGCGCCGCCGATGATATCGCCGCATTCAACAACTTGAAAAGAAATGCGCCGGGTGGAGTGCACGACGCTTCACCTCTCCACGCGCTCTGTGTCTCGCTCTCCTTCTCCATCGGGGCGCCCCGTCTACTCGGAGCTAATACACACCAGACTCGAACACCACCACGGTGAGTTCCGCCGAGTTTCGAGCCGAGATCGGCCGAGATCGTCCGAGGGGCTGCGTCCACTTCGCCAACAGGGCGCGATATGCGAGCCCTTCTTCGATGGCTCCGCCTGCTGGTCGCCGTGACCACAGCCGACGCTCATGGCTACATGTGCGCCTCGCCCGCTCTCGCGAACGCACCTCCGCTGGCGGCCGCTTCACGCCCGCCTCCTCCGCCAGGACCAAGCCGACCAAGCGGGAGGCGTTCTGGGTCGATGGCATCGTCTGTGATGCGTCGAGCCTCAACCCCGGCTCCTTTTGCTGGGCCCAGCCGCACAACTTCCAGCAGGCCAACCACCCATTCACCTTCTTTGCGCCCGAGGTCGCATCTGGCATGCAGCACTCCGACGACGCTTTTGCGTGCCACGACATGAGGGCGGCGGCGGCGCCGACCGACACAATCACTGCTGGGGCGCCGCTCGCCGTCGAGTGGTACCTGCAGGCAAACCATCCCGGCGACTGCGCCCTGTACATCTCGTACGACACAGACCTGGACACTCCACGCCGCTGGATCAAGCTCAAGAACTTTGTGGGCTGCGCGGGCGACGCGGGGATGCTGGACCCGACGGTCCCGCCGAGCGGCATCAACACGGCCACCGTGACACTGCCCGACTGGCTGCCCTCGTGCGACCACTGCGTGATTCGGTGGGAATGGTGCGTCTCGCAATCGCAGCCATGCTCGTGCGACGTTGGACGCGTCCATGATGCGTCCGTGCATGACCTAGGTACGCCATCCACACGGTCGACATGCAGCAGTACGCCACCTGCAGCGACGTGCGCGTCGTCGGCACCTCCGAGCCGCACGACACCTTCCTCTCCAAGGTGTCGCCTGTGCTAGCCCTCGCTGCCCGACCCACAAGATGACCCTGGCCGCCCCGCGCAGCCTGACCCCAATCGTGCTCGTCTCCGAGGTGTCGCCCGTGCTCGACCTGGTCGGGGCGGAGCACCTGCGCGGCCCCGTCCGCAACCCGTACGCCACCTGCCCCTCCTGCCCCAACAGCGGGATCGAGCTCGGCGAGGAGTACATTCTCGGGCCGCAAGTCGCAGCCTACAGTGCCGACCCATCTCCCGGCCCGCCGCCGCTGCCGCCCCGCCCGCCACCCGGGCCGCAGCCTCCCCCGTCGCCGCCGCCGCCTCCCTCGCCGCCGCCGCCGCCTCCCGCCCCAGAAACGGCATGCTCCGTGTGCGCCCACCCCGCCTGCGGCTGCGATCTCCTCGGTCGACCTTGGTGCGCCGTGAGCCACTGCCACGACCAGCTGGACAGCAGCGGCTCTTGCACGTGGGGAGTCTCTTGCGCGACCGTGACGCCCTCGCCCTCGCCAACCCCGCCGCCACCCCCGTCCCCATCCCCGTCCCCGCCGCCATCGCTGTCGCCATCGCTGTCGCCATCCCCGCCGCCACCTCGCTCGGCCGCACCCGCTCTCCCGGGCTCTCACGTCATCCGTTGGGGGTTCGAGTGCGACGTCCCCGCGGGCGGCTTCTGTGACGTCGCCTCGCTCACCATCCGCGCCGGCGAGACCGTCACGTGGGTCGCGTCGGGCCACAACGTGCTGAGCGGCGCGCCACTGCCACCCCTCCCGGCCGAGAGAGCGAGATGGACCGAGACCCTGCACACGCGAGGCTGCGGCCAGTTGCCGCCGCGAGCGCCTGCCATTCGCGCCCCCGCCCACGCCGCTCGCTCGCCGCCGTGCCCCAGGCGCCAACCGGACGCACGACAACCTCTTTTCGTCTGCATGGCACCCCGCGACATCGCCTCTTTCCCGCAGCGGGAGCAGCGTCTTTCTCATCCCCCCCCCCCCCCCTCGATAGGCTCGTCGACGAGGCGAGCTTCTCGCACACCTTCGCCGCGCCGGGGGACTTCCCCTACTTCTGCGGGCCGCACTCACGCATGAACGCGAAGATCACCGTCGTCAGCGTGGCCGCGCCGACCCCTCCGCCTCCGTCCGCGTCGCCGTCGCCGCCGCCTCCGTCCGCGTCGCCGTCGCCGCCGCCTCCGTCCGCGTCGCCGTCGCCGCCGCCTCCGTCCGCCTCGCCGTCGCCGCCGCCTCCGTCCGCGTCGCCGTCGCCGCCGCCTCCGTCCGCCTCGCCGTCGCCGCCGCCTCCGTCCGCCTCGCCGTCGCCGCCGCCTCCCTCGTCCCCCGGCAGCCCTACTTGCGAGGCAGCACCGTACGACCCGGCCTCCAACCTGGTGAGATTTAGCCGAGATAAGCCGCGGTGCAAGCCGAGAGATGAACAGCCAACAGCGACATACGTGGCCGAGATGTCTGGCCCACACGCCGCCCCGCCGAGAGCAGGCGCTGGGCGACTCGCTCATGCTCGCCACCTTTGCGTCTGGCGGCACCACCTTTGTCGTCCGTTGCGATATTTGAGGACGTGGAGAGGCCCACACCGCTCATCGCCCGCAGTCGCGTTGATATTGCAGAGGCGATGCCGCAGAGCATGCTCGACTGGAGGCTGTGGATATGTTGAATACGTGCAGACCTACACGTCGGGAGAGACACCGCAGATACGGTTGGCGCGGGTTGCTACGCCCGCGCGCCGCCCCTCTTGAGAGTGTCTGCTTACCCGCGCTTCGTACACCAGTGAGAGCCGCCTAAGGCATGGTGTCGCGCGCGTGTACAAGTATTCTTTGGCGACTTGTCCTGTCGTGGACGTCGAGGGTAATGGACAAAGGTCCCGTTAGTACGTTAGAGCGCGCGCTAGTGTGTTATGCTGTAGGCGGCTTTCCCGCTGTCGTAGTTAGTTGCAAGTTGGTTGATGGTTCCCGGGACCCGCCGTCACCCTGGTAAAAGGAGACACAAGACATAGTCATAGAGTCAGTTATCTTTTTTTGCTTGAATCCCGTGACACGAGAGAGCACGCAATGACACAGTTCCTGTCCAGACACACTCGAGACAGCCGGTCTCATGCTCACCCGCCTTTCTACCTTCATGCTCACTGCAACAGGCTCGCTTGGATGTTGTGCCAGCGCGAGTGCCCGTGATGGTGCCGCTCATGGAGCTCCATCACGCAAACTCGCAGAAGGTGGTGAACGGCCGCTGCCGGCACCGTCTTGCCACGGGAGTAATGGCGGTACGCGTGGACGCCGCACATGAGGCAGAGGAAGAAGTTGGGTAGTAGCCAGGTATGACGGTCAGTGGTCTGCCCAGTGTGCTGCCACGGCGACGGTGGGACTGGCTGTGACAGCAGTTGCCGCGAGGCCGGACGGGCAAAGCGTGAGAGCTGGCTCGACCGACGAAACGTGGCGAGAGACGAGAGCGCGGTGTGTATTTGACGAGCGGGTCAGTATTGACGAGTGATCACAGCGGTGGTCGGCAGAGAGAGGGTGGTTTTCGAGCGTTGGTAGGCAGAGAGAGCGGTGGTAGGCCCGGTTTTCGAGCAGGCGCCGCCGGTGCCGGTGGTAGGCCCGGTTTTCGAGCAGGCGCCGCGGTGGTTTGCAATGCGACCGAGGGTCTGTGAGGCTCAGGACTACCGCCTGTATCGGAGTTATGGTCCTGATTCGACCTGTGAACGTGAAGAGAGTGGTACCAGCACTGTCGATCGTTACGGCACGCAAGGGGGGCCTCCCGGACGTATGATCCTAGCCCAATAAGTTCCACGGAGCAGATTTGGATTTTTGACAGAATTAATGCACTGCCCCTGCGAAACCGCTATGACAAGTCGTTCCCCGCCGCCAAGCTCAAGATCCTCAACCTCCACGACACGGCGACCCACTGCGGGCTGGTGTGAATCGACGTGCGCGACCCCGACCACTTCGAGATTGGCGAATTTTACCGAACGATCGCCGAGACTAGGTGGGAACCTTCTTTTGCGATGCATGCGCCGACTTGAACCTCAAGCACACCTGCGCGCAGAACGGCTGCCAATCGATTGTCAACGCCGCGGCGGAGGCTAAAAATAACGTTCGCGCGCCCAACGAGAATGCAGTGCGCGACATCTCCGCCGCTGCTTTCAATACGGGCCTCCTAGACAGCGGCGCGACCCCTAAGCTGGTGCGGGAACGGCTGGACGCATATGACACGCAGTGGGCCGCGAAAATCCCGATGCGCTGCCTCGACAAGGAGCGGGCGCAGGCGCGAGTCTACTCTCTCAACTCCCGCCCCACTCCGCTTCGCGCCCGCTTCCCGACTCAGCCCACCCTGCACGCTGGGTGTCCTGGCACGCTCAGATGGCACTCGCCGTGCCCCCTTGAGTTGCCGGTTGCGCGTCTCCAGGTGATGCTCAAAAAGACCGTCCGGGCGGAGAATACGCTGCTGCCTGGGTGGGAAGACCCCATGGAACCGCTGCACGACGTTGTGGTCCGCACGCTCCCCACGACGCTTTGCAGCGGCTAAAGGCATCCGATCACATATCCAGCTATGAAAACAGGTCCGCGCGCTCAACACGACGCTATGTAGCGTCAACACGGAGGAACTGCTGACCGAGCCTCGCTGGGAGCAGCTGCAGGCGGCTATCTCCGGAAAGCGGTAGTAGTAGTAGGATGCAACCTCATCTTGGCCCTATTCACGTCTATAAGCGATAGCCCACGACCCAGGGTCCGTCGAGAGGAACACTCCCCGGGAGATCGCGAGATGAGATTCGACGTTAGGGCCGAACATTTTTTGTGTCCACTTTCAGATGAGCATCGATCACGAACCAGGAAGTTCAATGTTTTATTTTGTTCTGTCCAGCCTGGTTGTCCCCAGGGAGCGTGCGCTGCGCACGCGACTCACGCGCGCACACGCACGACGCAGGAAGGTCGCAGCACACGTTCGATTATCGATCTAGAGGATAGAGAGCCGTGTCTCCACACCAAAGTTCTCGTGTACGAGCGATTACAGCTCAGGCCGATACAAAATATGCCCACTGTATCGTGTGTATATCGGGTATCCGCACCTGACGACAGACACACCAACAGAGGTGTTCAAACCATGTCCCCATGTGTCCGAGGTACATCCAACCCTCAGACGCTATACTCCCCGAACAAGGCCCACCCGAGCTGCCTCTGATTCACAAGCGATATTAGTCTGTCGCGGCCACCGAAGAACCATGCGATTGCAGTACGCGAGTCAACGCCACCCCCCCCCCCCCCCCTTCGCCTGCTCCGCCACCCCGCTCCTCCTCCCCTGCCTTGCCCGGCAACGCTTCAACTCCCTTCACCTCTCCTCGAGCTTAACGGCGACATCTGGGTAGGCCGCCGCCGCCGCCCCGCCCTCGAACGCAGCTTGAGCTGCGCCGTCGCTGCCGCCGCCGCCTCCCCCCTCCGCCGGCGCTGCCACGCACCCGGCGCGGGGGGCGAGACGCTGCGGCGCGTCGTCGTCGCGCCCGGCCGCCTCGCCCGCCTGTGTGTAGAAGTGTTGGCTTCCCTCCCCTTGCCTCGCCCGCCCTCGTGCGGCGAAGAGAAGCGAGCCCGGGGGCTGCGGCTTGGGGTGGGGGCGAGATGCGAGATGGGCCCGAAAGTGCTGGGCGGAGGGGGGGCGGAGAGGTGGGCAGTGGTTAGGGTTAGGGTTAGGGTTAGGGTTAGGGTTAGGGTTAGGGTTAGGGTAGAGGGTGGGCGGAGAGGTGGGCAGTGGTTAGGGTTAGGGTTAGGGTTAGGGTTAGGGTAGAGGGGGGGCGGAGAGGTGGGCAGTGGTTAGGGTTAGGGTTAGGGTTAGGGTTAGGGTAGAGGGGGGGCGGAGAGGTGGGCAGTGGGCCTCGAGCGGCGAAGAGAGGGCGGCGGAGCACGCGGAAGCGGTAGACGCCGTGCTCGACGCATCACGAGATGCGGTGGGCGGCTCGGGCACCTAAGAAGAAAGACAACAACACCGATGAGACACGATGGTACATCTCCGTACTGGAGACGGCGCGGGCGGCTCGGGCGCCTAGGTCAGGTATCGACTCCTTGACGAGCACCGACTAGTCGGTGAGCGGCGTCGGGCGGATCCTGCGCCGGCGCCGCCGCCGCCGCCGGGAGCACGGCGGATGCGGAAGGGGGGGCGTAGGAGCAGGAGGGGGCGTAGGAGGAGGAAGAGGGGAGCTGCGCCACGCCGTTGCCTACGAGTCACTTGGCTGGTTCACCGATTGGTGCATCACTCAGAGAGACGGCGCGACATAGCCTCGCCGTGGCTGCTCGTGGTCCGCCCGTGCCGCTCGCCGCGGCCGCCGCGGCCGCCCCCCCGCCCGCCCCCCTCGCGCGCGTGAGTGAGCAGACGGACGGAGTCGGAGTGCCTGACACCGGCCAACGACCCGTCGACAGTGGGTTTAGACTCGGCCGCGGTCGACCTGAGACGTGCCCGCCTGTCGGACATGTCTCGGACATGTCATGGACGTGTCCTGGACCTGGCCGTGGGCGACGTGCGGCGGAGGGAGTCGGCGGTCCTGTCGACCCAGACGAGGAACTTTGCGACCTGTGGGAGCAACAACCCTCGGCTCACCTCGCCGCATCTCGCCGCATCTCGACGAGGAGCCGCCCCGAGGCCTGGAGCGGCGACAGGATCTGGCGCAACTCGAGCATGATCGCGGCGGAGGCGCTGACGTGCTCGTGGACCTGCGAGTAATTATTGATTGAGTAGGTAATTATTCCTGATTAATTAGCCCCAACTCTAACCCCAACCCTATCCCTAACCCTCGGCTCAACTACCTGCGCGCGGGCCCTTGCTAGCAGCGCGTGGCAGCGCTGCAGCGCCGCCTGCTGTGCGCGGATCGCCGCGCGGTGGCGCGAGAGCGAGCCGAGCTGCTGCGCCGAGATACCAATCTCGTCGGCGAGTGCCCTCAGCACGCGAGCCTCGGGCTCGTCCGGCGCCTGAGGCTCGATTCACGCACTCATCAGTAATCATTAAAACTATGAATCACGCCCTCGGGCTCCGTCCGGCGCCTGATGGTTGATGGACGAATTCGCTGTTGGTACTGAAACACTGCCTCACAGCCTCGCTCCTGGGCGCCGCCTGCTCCGGCCGGTCGATGCTCCAAAAGGCAAACTGCGCCGGGTCGCCGTCGCCGATCGCGTCCTCCACCTGTGGGGCGGGTAATCTCGGGTAATCTCGGGTAATCTCGGGTAATCTCGTCCTCCACCTGTGGGGCGGGTAATCTCGCGTAATCTCGGGTAATCTCTGTGGGGTCGGAGGATGAGCGACGGCTGCCTTGGCGTGTCGTGCTTCGTAGTGTCGTGCCTGTCGCTTGTGAGAGAGAGGTGTATGTGTGAAGCTCTTCGCAGCCCTGTGGGAGAGAGGATTGTGTGTGTGTGTGTGTGTGTGTGTGTGTGTGTGTGTGTGTGTGTGTGTGTGTGTGTGTGTGTGTGTGTGTGTGTGTGTGTGTAGCTCTTCGTAGAGCTGCTCTTCTCGCCTCGTCCAGATGGGCGTCCACTGTCTCTTGCCTTCGTCGAGATTACCCGAGATTACCCGAGATTGCCCGAGATTGCCGTCTCGTGTGGCGTGCGCTGTCTCTTGCCTCCGTCGCCGGTTGGCTAGGAACCGCTCGACAAGAACGTTCACCTGCCAGCAAACGGCTCCGTTCACAACCAGACGGCATGAAAGGAAAGAGCGCCCCGCCAATCAGCGTCGCCGTCTCTCGACTCGCCTCAGCGTTTCGGCATCGCGGAGGAGGAGGAGCGCCCGCCGTCGCGTCGGCCGGAGCGTACTGCTGCAGCAGTAGCTGCTGCTGCTGCTGCTGCTGCTGCTGCTGCTGCTGCTGCTGCTGCGACGGCGGTGGCGGCGGGCCGTAGGGCATCTCTGACCCGGCGCATGATACGACCGCGTGCCGCTCCGCGCCGCCCGCCACCTCGCCCCCGAACCTGCCGTGCAAATCGCACCCAGCTGGCCGACCGCTGCAGCCTCTCCCCTCCTCTCGGCTGGCCTCTCTCTGCCACTCTCGGCCACTCCCGCGCCCGTTCGCGTCGGAAGAGGCGCGCCGCAGCGGCGGCACCGGGGCGCCTGATGCGAGGACGAGGCTCCTCGATCCTTGGGTCAGGGGGTACCAGTGCGGTGCGGCGGCATGGTGCGCCGTTCTATGTCTAGGCTACATCTCAGCTTACCTTAAGGTAGGCCTCGGCCACGTTGGTGCGCCGTTCGGCGTCGGGTCCGACCCACCACCACCACCACCACCACCACCACCACCTCCTCCTCCTCCTCCTCCTCCTCCTCCTCCTCCTCCTCCTCCTCCTCCTCCTCCACTATTACTACTACGGCTACCAACTACTGTTGCTGCTGCTGCTACTGCTTCTGCTCCTCCTCCTACTACTACTACTGCTTCTGCTACAGCTACTATTGGCGCGCCGTTCGGCGGCGGCGGGCCCGGCCAGCCGTGCGAGCAGTCGGCAGGCGGCTGGCTGTAGGGGTGCGGCTGGTACGGCCTCCCCTGACAGACAGAACAGCCATACGACACTGAAGCGAGCGTCGTAGAGCGGCAACGGCAGCGGGCGGTGCGGCGGCGTACCGCCGGCTGCCGCATCGGCGGCGGGCGCGGTGCGGGCATCTGCCCGTGCTGCAAGAGGCCCGGCACGGCACCCGCCTGGCCGCCCACCTGACAGTACCACAATAGCAGTTGCGGGCGGGAGCGAGGTTGGACGAGGATGGTGCGGCTGCCCTGGTCAGCGACCTGCCCCGCGCAGACGCCGCAGCTCGGTGGCATGCCGCACGCGCCGCACGCGCCGCACGCGCCGCACGCGCCGCCTAGAGTCCACCCGAAGGACGGGCCGTTCGTCCGGCGTCAGTTAGGCGACGGGGGACGTCACAAGGGGGGGGGGGTAGGGGGGGGGGGGGGGGGGGGCACCGGCAGCACAAAAGTGTCTAGGGAGTGTCTAGGACGTGTCTAGGCACCTCCTCCCCCGTAGAGTGGCAGCGGCACCGACGCCTCAAAGTGCGGCGGCACCGCGCAGCCGCCTGGGGGGGGAGCACTCGAGCACGGCTCGTCAGCTTCCGACAGAGCAGCCTCCCTAGCGGCGCGGCCGCCTCGGTGCTGTCTCTCGGCCATCTCTCGGCCACCTCTCGGCCACCCCTCGCCTCGGTGGTAGTTACTGGTAGCTCTGCTCCATATCTCCCCATATCTCCCCATATCTCTCGCCTCGGTGGTAGTACTGGTAGCTCTGCTCCATGCCGTACGCCGAGCCTGCGTCAGAGCCACCGGCTAGCACTCACTAGACAGAGAAGAGCGCCAGGAAGAAGGACTGGTGACTGCTCTCTCTCGCGGGCGGGCGAACCTGCGCACTGCGGCGCCGCCGCCTGCGGCCTCCTCACCCCTCCCCCCTGCCGCAGC
Organism: Emiliania huxleyi CCMP1516; assembly: GCF_000372725.1. Lineage (NCBI taxonomy): Eukaryota > Haptophyta > Isochrysidales > Noelaerhabdaceae > Emiliania > Emiliania huxleyi. The sequence goes on from NW_005196755.1 coordinate 69,314, forward strand.
ACCGCCTCCCCGCCCGCCTGCGTAGCACAGGTTTGCGCACGACTCAACACACACACCACACACACACACCACACACACACCACCCCCCAATGTGGGGGCGGGCAGCTGGCTGGCTGCAGCACACGCCTGCACACCTCGCCTCCCCGCCGCCGCCCGCCCCCGCCCTCCCTGCGCCATCGAAGGACGGGGCGCGGCGGCGGCGGCGGCGACGGCGGCGGCGCGGGCGACTGCGCGGTCCGAAGAGCTGACCTGTGCATCAGTCCATTCCCCGTCAGTGCCCCCGCGTTGCATTGCCTCCTCGGCGGTCGGATAGACTGACCAGATTCCACGCATCCGTAGCCGACGGCGCGAGAGCCCCGTCCGGGTGCATCGACGCCACGCTCGCCCCCGCCGCCAGCCTCGAGGAGCCTGCCACAGACCGGATGCTGCTCATGGCGAATGGACCGATCGCCCTTCGGCCCGCCAGCCGCGACATATACGTGTATGACATATCTGTGTATGACGCGCCTACGTGACTCCATATCTCCCCATATCTCCCCATATGACGCGCCTAGGTGACTCGCTCGGTCGCAGTGCCGAGGTGGCGGCCGCCTCTGCCCCCCCTGCGCATGCCAGGGAGGCGCCGGCTCCCTTCGGCGCTGCCGCCGCCCTCCTCACCGCGGGAGGCTGCCGCCTGCTCCGGAGGTGCGGGGGCGGACACGACGGGCCATGAGCCGTGGAGATGCGGGCGGGAGAGGAGTCAAGATCTGGGCGAGATGCGGTCGAGATCTGGGCGAGATGCGAGCGGGAGATGCGGGCCTGGTTCCGTCTCCGCCATCGACGAGTTGCGAAGAGAGCTGCCGCTTCAGATACTGCCGCCCGCCTGCTGTCGCCTCGAGCTGTGAGGAGGCGGAGGTGTGAGGAGAGCCGGTGGAGTGCCGCAGACCTCCTGTCTGTGAGCTGTCCGGGCGGACAGAGGCGGCGACGCAAGCCTGTCAACCCGTGAAGAAAGAATGACGCGCCATGGGGAGCTCATCGAGCACGGAGGCGGCGGTGCGAGCAGCCGGCCCGCAGGCGGGGCCGTGAAGGGCCGGAGGTGTGAGGAGGGATGCAGGTGTGACGCCGCCTGCTGTGCGGCCACTCCGTCGGCAACTGCGGCGGCGGCCGCCCGTTGTCGGAGGCACGTGGCGGAGGGCGTGGTGCGGCCTGACCGACCCGCCGGCCGCGAGGACTGGCAGAGCTGCGCCTGGAGCAAGCTCACCTGTGGGGAGGCTCCAGGAAAGGTCTGGACAGGGACGCGCCGAGAGCGCCTCTTCTCAGCCGCCCACCTTGTCCTCGAGGTCACGCACGTACTGCTTCTTCTGCTGCCGGTGATGCGCCGCCATCAGCTGTGCCTGGACCTCGTCCACGTTCCGCTGCGCCCCGTGGGGCCCCGGCGGGCACTGCACGCCTCCACCACCACCGAAGGGGGCGCCAACGCCCGGCGACGAAGACGGCGTCGCCTCGCCGACTGCCCAGCCGAAGCAGGAGACTAGATCGTCATCGGCGAGCTTGCAAGGGTCCTCAACGGCGCCGTCAAAGAGAGCGGAGGAGCCGAACTCGTGGTCCATGCCTCTTGGACCGACCCAGTTCAGAACCCGACGTGCACGGCGGGCACTCGACGCAAAATACTTTTTTCACACCCCACCAACAACGCGGCTCGAGAGGCGGCTCCCGAGGACGCACGGCTGGCACCCGTGGCGCGGGGCTCGTCTTCGGAAAGACCAGGAAGCAGGATCGCTCTACTGGCAAACTTCTGGCTGACACGCGCGCCCGGTCGAGCCTTCGGCGGGCGCGCTGCGGTCGCACGCCTACCCAAGTCATATGCCACGGCGTGCGATCTAGATTCAGCACACGCGCCTCTGCTCGCAACCATCCAATGAACTGTCGTCACCCATGAGTGCGAGTTAGGGCTAGCGGCTGGCCAATAGCCTGTGAGGAGGGCGTCCATAGACACCTCACAAGACCCCACACACGGTCTCGTCCGTGCCTTGCGGCCGGCGACGAGATTGCTAGAGGCGGAGCAAGCCTGCTCTAGTCTCACACGTTCGCCCCTGTCGCCTGTCTGTGTTGTTGTGCTGTTGTTTGTCTCTTGGCACCTTGGAGTGCTGGGGGGGGCGAGTGTGGGGGGACGTGGCCTGACAGAGTGATGTGTACGCCCACTCAGGATGTGGGGCAGCCCGCTGGCTGTGTGTCTTGTGAGCTTGTTTGTGTCTGTGTGTCGCTCGTGCGTGTCGTCATCATCTGTCCAGCGTCCACCCATACCGCGTCGGTGCCAGTCCGAGCCTGACCTGTTCTTCACCTTCCTACATACATACATACACAACACACAGGAACCAAACAAGTATCCCGCCGTCTTGCAGCTACTCGTCCTCATCGCTGCCGTCAGAAGAGACTGGCGTGGGCGGACGGCTCGCCCACGCCTCGATCTTCTTGGGCAGCAGCTGGTTCGACAGGTCCTCTCCGTGGCCTAGACAGCCATGTTCGCCCTTGCCCCAGGTAAAGAAGGCGCCATCGGCCGTGATGGCGATGCTGTAGCTGCCTCCAGCCGACACGGCGACGACGCGCCGCCCCGCCAAGGCCTCGACCTTTTTGGGCAGCAGCTGCTTCCTCCTCGTTGCCGTGGCCCAGCTGGCCCCAGCTTCCCTCGCCCCAGCTCCAGACGGCGCCGTTGGCGGTGATGGCGATGCTGTGGTCGTTTCCCGCCGACACAGCGACGACGCGCTGGCCAGCCCGAGGAAAGGAGCGAAACAAACACGTACGGGAGGGTAAAGTTGTGCGCCACGCTGCCCGGCGTTTCTCACTTTCCGGGACAGCCCCGCCCTTGTGAGGCAGGAAAGTGGCGGCTACCCCGTACGCCCAGCCCACTACGACCCCCTCGCCGACCGCCCATCCCCCCTCCCCTTCTCCCACCTCGACGAGCCGATGACCGTTGCCTTTGCCCTGGCAGCCGGCCCGGGGGCCCCCGAGCCCCCCCCCCCCCCCCACCCCCCCACACACACACGCACGCACGCACGCCGCCGCGCGAGCGCCGCGCAGCGGCACACCTGCTCAAAAGAAAAAGAAAAAAGGGAATGAGGAGACCAGCAGGGGAGACTCCCCGCCTATGCAAGCCCCAGAGAGGGGCCGCCATCGCCGAAGCTGTGCCAAAGCATAACTCCAAAACCCGCAGCGGCCCAGGGGGCCTTGGGGGCAGCCCGCCGGACCGCCGCCGCATGGGGCTAGGCTCCAGAAGATGAGTGGAATTGATGAAGTGGGCCGTCGTCCATGCCTCCCCTCTATACGTAGGTAGGTAGGTAGTAAGGTGAAGAACAGCCAGTATACGTCAGAGTGGGACCTACGCCGCGCCGGGTAAGGGGCGCGCCCGGTCCTCGACGGAGCCGTATTTCTTCCTGTTCATTGCCGTTGATCATCCTTGGTCGCCTGCGCCGAACATGCGCCTGGCAACATGCTGGCACGGTGTAGAATGTCCCAAAGCACGGACTTGTGTGATCGCGGAAGTTTTTCTTCATTCACGTTGAATTTTGAGCGTCTCAGTTCGCTGTGCTGTGTGCTGTGCACCGCTGCCCTTGCTCCCGATGATCCTCGACGAAAACGAGCAGAGCAATCGGACGAACGAGCAGCCCGAGACGCCATGGGCACAGATCGTCCGCAAGAGCACCGACGGTCCCCGCGCCACGCCCGGGCTCGCCACGCGCATGTTTGGTGTGGCGCTCGAGACACCGGTGGTGCAGCGGGCAGGCGCGAGCGAGGCGCCGACGCCTCTCCCTGCGACACCGTTGGCAGCGGAGCAGCCTGCACCTCCTCCACCGCCCGCCGCCGCCGGTGAGCCAGACTCCTTCGGTTTACCTGCCGACTCCTCCTTCGCTTTACCTGCCATTCGCACCGCCGCCGACGACCTCCGGGAAGGTGGGCGGATGAGCAGGCGAACGGCGTCGCGCGGGAAGGCGGAGCTTCCGGCCGAGCCGATCCCGCCCGCCGTTGTCTTCAGCCCACCGACTGCTCCGCCGCCCCGGCCTCTGCCTCTGCGCGCAACGGCGGCGGCGGCAGCAGCAGCAGGAGGGGGGGAGGTCCCTCTCTCTGCGGCGGCGGAAGAGGCTCTTGCTGCGGCAGCGGGAGGGGCTAGCGTGAACGAGGGCTCCCAAACGGCCGCGTACCCTCCGCCCGAGACGCCCGCTTGCGCCGTTGCGAGGCGCCTCTCCTCTCCACCCTCCGTCTCAAAGCGGCAGGCGGCGCAGCGCTCTCCACCGCAGGCACGCCTCGACCCTCCCGTGGCGCATCCACTCACTGGCATAGCATTACTGGACTCGTTGTCCCAGCAGGCCAACCGCGCCCTCGAGCCGTCGCAAAAGAAGGCGAGGAACCGCCTCCGCTACCCGGAGCCACCGAATGCCCGCAGCGCCGCCGCCGCCGCCGCAGGCTGCCCGCCCGCCGCCCTCCCCTCCTCCCGCCGAGTGGCGAGGGAGGGGCAGCAGCCGAGGCGGCGGGCAGGGCAGCAGCAGTTGCCTCCGCCTCCGCCTCCGGCCTCGGTCCAGCTCCACTTTGCCGCGCATCCCTTCCCGCCGCTGCGGCAAGAGGCGGTTCGGCTGCTGGACACCGCCCTCTTCGCCGCCGTCCGCGGCGAGCTCACCACGCAAGAGGCGTCCACCCACGCTACAGTACCCTCTCAGTGTGCCATTCCCCTTCACTCACAGGCGAGCTCGCCGCCGCAGCCGCCGCCGACCATCCCGCGTGCGCGATTCGCTCCCGCATCCAGGCCGCCGTGGCTAATCTCCCCACATCTCCCCGCATCTCCCCAGATCCCCCCATATCCCGCATCCAGGCAGCCGTGGCGTCGGTCCACCCAGCAGCCGCCGTCTTCTGCTACGGCTCTCGCGCCACCGGCCTCGCCTCCGCCGCCTCGGACGTCGACTTGGTGGCCGTCGGTCCGCATGCTCCCCCTCAGCCACACTGCTGCCGATCACTCCAGAGGGGATGATGGCAGGTGGTCGTCGGTCTGCCTGTCTCCGCCGGGTCTGCAGCACCGTCCGTCGAGGGCCAGGTCGAGGCGCTGCAGTCACTGCAGCCGCGCCTCGAGGCGATCGGTCTCGCTGCGACCCTGCAGCGCTGCGCCGTCCCCGTCCTCAACTTCGAGGTCTAGACACACATATATAGTGGTCAGTCAGCGTTGATGCTGGGCGGCTCCCGCAGCCGCGCCCCACCAGTCACCAAACCGTGCGCGTGGTCTGATGATAGGTTGCGGCGGCGGGCGGCGGGGCGCCACTCAAGCTGGACCTCTCTCTCCAGACGCGGCTTCACTCCGGCCTCGCCCCCCCCGCCGCCATGTCCCGCTCTGTGCGGACGCCCCCTTCCTCACCGCGTCCAGCCATCCCCCCCCGTAGGCCTCGCCGCCGCCCAGCTCGTTCGCTGGCTTGCCTCGAGCCTCCCGCCCCTCCGGCCGCTGGTGCACACACACACACTGCCCAAGAGCAGCTCGCCGCTGCGCCGCTCCATGGGAGGAAGAAGCCACACCTCCCCTCCTCCACTCAGGTCGTGCTGCTCAAGGAGCTGCTGCGGCGGCACGGCCTCAAGGCGACGTACACGGGCGGGCTCTCCTCGTATGCCCTCACCCTCATGGCCGCTTCCTTCCTCCTCCTCGCGCCGCGCCTCCGCTCCGAGCGGCAGCAGCAGCAGCAGCAGCAGCAGCAGCAGCAGCAGCAGCAGCAGCAGCAGGTCGGCGTGTGTGCGCCCGACGCGCCGCCGCCCGCCCCGCCGGCGCCGCCGCCCGCCCCGCCGGCGCCGCCTCCCCTCTCGCAGCTGGTGCTCGAGTGCCTCCACTTCTTCGGCTGCGTGTACGACCCGGAGTCACACGCGCTCGGCTGGTCGACCGCAAAGGGCGGCCGGCCGGTCGCGGTGTTGGTGGGCCGCGCCTCCTCCCCCGGCCTGGCCACCTTCGCGCTGCAGCCGCTGCTCGTGCTCGCCCCATAGATGCGAGGGGCGGACCCACATCTCCCCACATCTCCCCACATCTTGAGGCGTAGATGCGGAGCGCGACAGACCCGTGCTCCGACACACACGAGGGCGACACTCACTCGGCGGCACTCACTTGTCTCTCCAGCCCTTTTCGCTCACTCACCGATTGTGGCGCACTCACGACACAGGTGCTCGACCCGCTCGATGACGCGAACAACGCGGGCAAGGGCTGCTACCGCTTCTGCCAGGTGCAGGCGCTCTTCCGTGCGGCGCTCGCCGCCGCCGCCTCCGCCGCTGGCGACGCGGCCGACCGCGCGGTGGCGAGCGGCCAGGCGGGCTGCGCGCCGTCGGCGGAGTGGAATCGGCGAGAGTGGGCGATTGAGGGTTGAGATTGGACGGCAGGTGGGATGCGCCATCGACCTCGGCTCCCTCGTCACTGCGCTCATGGACGCGTCTGCGGGCGGCGAGCCGGCGGGCGACATGCCGCCGCCGGTGGCGCCTGGTGGGGCGTGAGTGCCGCGCGAGGGTGAGAGGCGGAGAGGGGACGCGACCCCAGCACCCTCGCCGCATGCATGCATGGATTGCGACTGTGCGCGTCACACGATTCGCGAGAGAACAGCAGTGTATGCTTCCTCGAGCTCTCGACGTCCCTCCGAGCGACGTCAGGGCAATTGCGTCAGGGCAGGATCTCATTTTGGGACAGCTGTCAGCTCCCAAGACTCAACGATGGGTCGTTCCTCGTAGCTAGCTAGGTCAAAAGGATTTTCACGTAGTCCTTTATTAACGGTTTGTACAGTGTCTATTTCCGCCTTGCACCAACGGATATTAGAGAGCCGTACGGGTCCGTATTCGTATACATACGCGTAGACTTGTGTACTACGAGGCGGGCTCAGGCGCTCCGTGCCCCGCCCGCCCCGCCGCCACTCCATGTGCCGAGGAGCTTGTCGTACAGCGAGAAGCGCTTGGAGAAGTTGACTTGCCCTGCTCAAAGGAAGGACCGGTGTGGCGGCTGTGCGATGTGCGCCGCCGCTGCTGCGTGCTGGCTGTGGTTGTTGCTAAAGCCGTATGTATTGTGGCTGCAACTCGCCGTTGATGTGGTGCCGCTGGTGGTCTTCGGAGGTGAGAGCGATGCCGAGCCACGCGGCAACAAACGGCGCCGGCCTATGCGGCGCGCTACGGAGGTGTCCGGACGTGCCTCACGGGGGCGGCGGTGAAGGTGCACGGCGCGGCCCAAAGTTTCGGCCGCGGTGACGCACGCCCGCATGTCCGTAGAGCTCCTGGGGCGAGGGACTCGAGCTATGCATCCGCAGAGCGATGGCGCGAAATGAGAGAGGCCGTGATGAAACAAAGGGAGGTGGCCGAGGGTGGCCGAGGTCTGCCCTCGCCTGGAAGAGGAGGTAGCTTTTCGCTACTGACATTTCGATGCCGGGCGACAGCGGCACCAGCGCAACCGCCTGCCCGTGGGACAATCTCGGTTGAAGGGTGGTCGCGCGACAGGGGCCGTGGACGACGAGGGCTGTGGAAGCTCATTCTCGCAGCGAGCACCGGCAGCTTACGAAGCGTGCACTGGCTCTGGCGCCAATTTCGGCGAATCTCGGCGCGATCTCGTCGCACCGCGAGAAGCGGCGCCGTGTGCGTGATTGCCACGTCTGCGGCGCTCATTTGCAGGGAGGAGAGGAGGCGCACGTCGTGCGTGTGCGCGTGGTGCAGCTTGTGCACCCGGCGGTACAGCAGCCGCGAGTGCGCCGCACGGTGCGTGGCGTAGAAGAAACCTACGGGTCGTTCCGGCGACGGCTCTTCGGGGGTGTTCTGGACGCGTCCTCGATGCGCACGTCGAAAGGCCGTCAAAAACGAGCTCAAAGAGGAAGAGACGGCACGCTAGCGTCGCCCACCACGCGACGCACGCGGCGGCGAGGCCGAGGGTCGACGACCCGAAGGGTGAGACTGCGGCGGCCGAGGCGGCGGCAGCCTGGCTGAAGGGCGGCGCCAACCGAAGAGCGCCCAGTGCGGACGGGGAGGTCTGCCCCGGCGCGATCAAAGCCGCGTGCATCCACCTCTCACAGGCCGACCCGAGAGGATGCCAGAGCAACGAATTGATAGCCAGTGGGCGAAAGCTCGCCTACGACGGAGTTCCGGAAGCGTTGTGCTCGGGCAGCGGACGTGCCCCTGGCTAGTCTTGTCTACGTCGTGCCTCGGAGTCCCCGGCCGCTCGGGGCCGGCCGCTGAGGTTGGCGGCGCAAAATGAGAATGCAAGCGCGTACATAAGCACGGTTCCCACAAGGGCGGCTGCAAACCGCGACCCCATGAGAGCATACACGCATGCGTCTGCCTGCGAGACCAGCGCAGCGACGGCGAGGACCCCGCCGTTAACGCCAGCCCACTTGCGGAGACCGAGAAGGTGTCGCGGACGGTTGCGCGCCGGTACCGCCGGCGTGGGGTCGGATGCTGGCAAGGAGAGCCGAGCTTGGGCGGGGCAGCGGCGGCGCGGGCGGCGGAGGAGCCCTTCGCATTGCGAAGCCGAAGGTGGTGAGAGGGAGCAGCGGAGCTCCATAGCGGGACACTTGCTCAGCCAGGGCTGCCAACGGTTGCGATGCGCGAACCGCCCGAGACAAATGTCTTGGCCAGCTGCGGCGACGAGAGGAGACGGCGATGGGCGTAGGCGTAAATATGGGTATTGTATTTGGACCGCGTTCTCGGAAACCAGAACCACGCGCGGCGAGGATGGCCTCGTGTTTCTTTTCCGCTTTCCGCCATATAAAATTCTTGGTTCTGTGTGTCGCGCCTGTGTGACCGTCACCGCCCGTCTTGCGTCCACCCATACCGCGCTGGTGTCCAGTCCCCAAAAGCCTGGCTGTTCTTCTCTTTCTATTCTATCTTCACACTTTTATGAAGACAAAATGCAAAAATCAAAATGACTCTTGACTGTATACTACCCCTCTCGGCCTCGCGTGGCCCACGCCTTTCAGCGGTTGTTTCTCAGCGGCCCGAGGCCCTTGCTGGCGCGCAGCCTGTTCACCCGCTCCAGCGCCGCCGCCTCCTTGGCGAGCAGCCGCACCAGCTGCGAGCTAGACACGCCGAGGGCCGCCTGAGTAGTCGGGCGCATAGACCGCGGGGTACTCAGCGGGTCTAGAGCGTGAGCGGTGGCGGGCTTCTCGCCGAGGCACGCCGAGGCGGTTGACGTCGGAGATCTCGGCTAGATCTCGGCTCGATCTCGGCTAGATCTCGCCGAAGCGCCCTTGACGTCTCCAATCGCCCACACCCAGTCGAGCGCCTAGGAGCATTAATTGATTAATTAATGTCCACACCCAGTCGAGCGCCTAGGAGCATTAATTGATTAATTAATTAATGTCCACACCCAGTCGAGCGCCTAGGAGCATCTCGGCGAGATCGCGCGAGCGAGATCTCGGCGAGATCTCGGCGAGATGTCGCCTCGGCCAGCAGCGCGGGCAGGTCTGCGTGGGTGTCGCTCACGGACATCTTGCCGCCCTTGGCGCGCCTGATCAGCAAGGTGCCTCCTCCAGAGCCCGCGAACGAATTAACGAATTAATTAATCTATCTCTGATCAGTGGGATGCCTTCTCTAGGCGCGCGCGAACCCATTAATCGAGCTCACTGACGACGCGATTCGACCGCGCGCGCCTCCTCTAGAGCCGGCTCGGCTGTATCTCGGCTGTATCTCGGCTGTATCTCGCCTCCTCCAGAGGCCGCTCGGCGCCGTCGGCGGAGGGTCGGTTCGCATGTCGAGAGCGAGGCGGAGGCGGAGGCGCTGCAGCGCGTTGGCGGCCTGCACGGGGAAGACTGAGGGCTGAGGCCTTGTCGTGCACTGCGTCCAGCGGTTGGAGCTACGAGGGCCGAGGTCTGTGCAGAACGCCCCGACGCGTCGTGACCAGTCCGCATCTAGGAATTGCCACGTTCCGCGCCTGACTGCGCTCCTCAGATGCAGAGGCGGACACCTGGGTCGGCCGGTGAGTGAGCACCACGGCGGTGCTCACCTTGTTGCGGTGTTGCCCGCCCGGGCCAGAGCCACGCGTGTGTCGCACGTCGCACTCCTTCTGCAGCTCCTCGGGCGCTATCGTGGCCGGGTGAGGAGCGGCGACCGGCTGGCACGATGGCGGCGCAACGGCCGGACGCTCCGTTGCTGGCAGCGGCTCGGCGCAGAGCGGCGCGCAAGCGCGGCGGCACACCAGCAGCGCGGGCGTGGCGCGGGGCGCGGCGAGGCCGCCGCCGCCAGCAACGGCGAGCCATAGCATTCTGCGATAAATCACGCCGCGAGCGAACTCGAGTACCCCCCGCCCCAGGCAGTACTTCTACATCGCGCTGCTCTGGGACGATGAGTGGCTATCTCTTAAGTGCCGAAGAGGCGCTGGCGGATCTTCCAGCCCCTTTCGGCACCGCAGCGCGGTCCTACGGCCGATGGTGGCCGCCTCGATGGCCCAGCTGGCCAGGCCGGGTCGGCTGCATGTCCAGGCTGGCCGTGGGGGTCATTGTTGGGTCATTGTGTCTCGTTTGAACACGGTTTTTTGGCCGACGGCAGAAGATCCTCCGGAGGATCTTCTGCCGGGAACCAATATCAGAGCTCTGAACGGCTGATCTGAGAGCCCCCCAGTACAGTAGGGATTGATTATGATCAGATCCATCACTCACTGGCCGGGGTTGAGCTCTTCTCGACGATAAGCCGCGTGCAGCGTGCCTGAAGTTCAGCCCCGCACGACGCACAGACGTGCCGGAGAGTGGGCTGCTAGCTCTCTGCGGGCAGCAAATGTCGCGCTTCTGGGCCACCACGCCGGTAATATGACCTAACCCGGTCAGTCTGAGGCTGCAGCCATGATGGTTCCGCTCCTCCTGGTGTCGGTGGACCACTTCTCGGCTTGAGCTAGCGACGAGAATGATCAGCGTGAGGTGTGGACTCACGAGGGAGGCCGAGGGTCGCCATGTTGGGCACACAGGTGCCATCCAGGCAGAAGTATTGACCAGACAATGAATACGGACAATATCCTTACAAAGAGAGCGATGCCTTCCCACCTGCTGACCGCTTCTGCGGTGGTCGCCACCAATGCAACGACGGCACTCGCCGACCACGTTGCTGGCCAACACCAACAATTCTGGGCGCCGGTCGGCCCGAGGCATTGCTAGGCCTGCTCAGGCCGTGCCACATGAGCACTGAATGGCCTCGCAGGCGGCTCATGGGGCCGGTGACGGCGCCCTGCGCCGAAGATCCTCGGGCGGATCTTCTGGCCGGCACTTAAGAGATACGCGACAATACCGAACATCAGCAACACATTCAAGAGGCTCGTCGAAGACGACGAGGACGGAGGACTTCTTTTGGGAAGACAAGCCCGAATGGACGCGTGTGTTCCGCGAGTGCGTGTGCCCCGTCGTCCGTGATAGGACGTGTGTAACACTGACCGACTGACTGTAAGCCTTGCGTAGTTCATAACAAAAGGGCGTAAAAGAAAAACAGTCAAGATCTCCCCGAGATCTCAGCTTGATGACCGAAGTTCAAAATTTTCAAAGAGAAGAAGGTCGAGAAAAATGAAAGAAAAAGAGAAGGGAGGGGTGCAAGAGGAAAAGTAACGAGTAGGAGTTCCTACGCGTAACGGTTGAGCAGACGACCGACAAAACAAACACGTGCCGACAAACAGAGCAAAAGGCAAGCCGGCCTGACACGTTCCTCCGCACATGACACCCTTTTCCCCACCACAACACACAGTGTGTCCGAGGAGGCCACCGGCCAAAAGCGCATGTCTTGAAGGTCCGATACTGGAAGCCCATATAGGCACCTTACACTGCCCCGCAGTGTTGCACCTCTTGAGGGACACTGCGTTTCCGCATCTCGGGATTCTCCGGGTACCCCTCTTTGGTGCTGGCCGGATTCCTCCTCCCCCGAACAAGTCAAGTTCGATCGGCCCCACCCAGTCAGTCTCGAACGAACTGGCAGCCACTATCTCACCGGAGGTACCAACCATGTCCGAGTTGGGCTCAACGAGGTTTTCCGGAAAACAAAAAGGAAAACAGAGGGTCCCCAGCACTTTGCGTTTCCGGAAATTTCCAGGGAAAACAGAGGGTGTTTGGTGCTCCATTCTGGAGCACTTGCTGAAACTCGCTGTTTTCCCTGAGTCTGAGAGCTGGTCTGGGGCAAAATCTGAGGCAAAATTGAGGAAATCGACAAAATACCCAGGCGGTCGCAGGGTAATTTCCAGGTATACACGGGTTCTCCGCGAAATTCCCGGCATTTTGCCGATTTGGCCTAAAATTTGGCTGATTTTGGGCCCAAACCAGCCTCAGACTCGGCTCAGAGCAAAAAAAATTGACGATTTCCACGGGAAAATAGAGAGGAAAAGAGAGGGTGCTGTAGAGAAAAAAGGAAAGGAAAACAGATGGGGTGCGAGAGGAAAACCTCGTTGAGCCCAATGTCCGAGGAGGCCACCGGCCAAAAGCGCATGTCTTGCTTGAAGGTCCGATACTGGAAGCCCATATAGGCACCTAACACACAGACATCTCGCTCGCATAGAGACGTCTCTGTGTGTGTGTGTGTGTGTGTGAGTGAGTGACACACTCAATGTGTCCCACAAACTGATCTTCTCTGATGGCCTAGGAGGAGCACTTGGCTAGGTAGGTAGGTTGAAGAACAGCCAGGCTCGGACTGGACACCAACGCGGCATGGGTCCCGGCCTTCGGGATTGCCGGATACGGATGCGGGTTTTTTGTGTTCTGTTTGGCGGCAGTTGCCTGTCGCGGTTATACTGTCCTCCTCCACGCATGAGCTCTCCAATGACGGTCTGCGGCCACCCTCTTTTTGCCCGGCGCTCACAGCACACCACCACTCACGCCACACTCGCCCCCGCCACCCACGCGGCTGTCAGGGCGCCAACTGCGCACCAACTGTGAACGTGTTGGGCGACGCACCGAAGCCGGTGCAGGCTGGCGAGGGCGCGATGCATCTTCTCAGCCCATACGCGGGGGCGCCGCCCGTGCCCGCGCCGCCGCCGCAGCTGCTGCTGCCCAGAACGCCGCCGCCCCTCCCGCCGCCGCCGCAGCTGCTGCCCACACCCCTCCCGCTCGCTGGCAGCGTGGAGCCGCCGGGAACGGGCCAGCAGAAGCGGTGTGGCTCTCGCACGTGCATGCCACACACACGCACACTCACGCACGCACACGCACGCACACCCCTCACGTCTCGCGAGTCATCGGAACCCGCGACCGGGCGCCTCCTTGACACACCTCCAAGCTCCCCTCCCTGACACCTCTCCCCCCTCCCTGCCTGCCGCCTCCCTGCCTGCCGCCTCAAGTCTGCTGCTGCCGCTCCCACTCCTATCCTCGCCCGCCAATGCCCACCCTTGCCGCCAGCACCGCCTCACGCCCCCCCC
>NW_005196755.1:83476-104034 GCF_000372725.1 Emiliania huxleyi CCMP1516
CGCAGCCGACCCGCGAGGAGCTCTTCAACCTGCGGTTCAGGGGGGACGTCGCGGCGAGGCAGCGCACGCTGCCGTGCCTCCACTGCGGGCGCGCCCCACCTCGCAATCGAGTATGCGGTGCGACCGGTCGGGTGGGACCGCGAGTGGGCGAGGCGGGGGGGGGCTTACCGCTCTCACGTTGTGCCGGTCTGCGCGGCGCAGAAAGGGACCCGTCGTCCCCGTCGTCGAGGCGAGTGCACCGCCTCTTAGACGTCCGCTCGCGAAGCGCACCTGTTCAACCCGGACACACCACCCTGTAGGAGCATGAGGGCGTGCGGCTGCACCTCTCGAAGCGCAGCGCGACCGGCTACGAGGGGGTGTACCAGCGCGGGCGACGCTTTACGGCCGAAAAGCATGGCAAATCCCTGGGCTCCTACGACACCGCCGTGGAGGCGGCGGTGGTGTACGCGCACGCCAAGGCGAACGCTTGCCGGCAGGACGTATTAATAATTATTAACTTTGCTCAAGCCTCTCCTTGTCGTTAGGTGCGCCGGAGGGCGGCGAGCCCCACGTCCCATCTTGCGCAGCACGAACAAGCACTCCTGCCTTACCCGCCCTCCTAGGCGCCCACTTGCCCCGCCACACACACACACACACACCCACCCCAACGGGACCTCATATGATTGTTACTTACTGATGACTGATTATTCCTTCTTCTGTCACCTGGCGGTCATGGTTGCCCTGTGAGTGGGCGTCACATTACTTTCGAGTTTAGGGGTTAATCCTTCCCCCTCTGCAGGCACTCACACTCGCGGGCGACTTATATCCACACTACCTCACTCGCTCCTTTTTCCGTTCAGGCTTCCGCTGCCTCCGCGCCCGCCGAGCAGTAAGCCCCCCCCCCCCCTCTCTCCGTGCCTCGCCCTGCCCTGCCCCCTTCCTGCGCACGCCCGCTGCCCCGCTGTGGACACCTGCGCCCCTCCTCGCACGCGAGGAGGGGCACCCCCGCCTCAGCTTCGCGGTGCACAGAGTCGGGTGGGGGGGTGGGGGTGTGGTGGGGGGGGGGGAGAGGGGGGGGGGGGAGGGGAGGGGCGACGGGGGGTTGATGGGGGGGGGTGGGTCCGGGGGGGGGGGGCGGGGGGGGGGGGGGGGGGGGGGGTGCGGGGCGGCCGGCTCGGTTGCTTCGGGGGGGGGGGGGGGGGGTGGCGGGGGGGGGGAAGGCGGGGGGGGGGGGGGGAGGGGACGGGTCGGGGGGGGGGGGGGTAGGAGGGGGGCGCGGGCATCGTGGGAGGGAGCGGGGGGGCGGGCGGTATGGATTGGCGTAGCGGAAGTGGCGCGCGCGTGACTTCTCCGATAGGACTCCTTTGGGGTGGGGGGGGGGGGGGGGGCTTACCGCTCTCACGTTGTGCCGGTCTGCGCGGCGCAGAAAGGGACCCGTCGTCCCCGTCGTCGAGGCGAGTGCACCGCCTCTTAGACGTCCGCTCGCGAAGCGCACCTGTTCAACCCGGACACACCACCCTGTAGGAGCATGAGGGCGTGCGGCTGCACCTCTCGAAGCGCAGCGCGACCGGCTACGAGGGGGTGATCCAGAGCGGGCCACGCTTTCTGGCCAGACACGATAACAAGTCCCTCGGAACTTTCAACACCGCCGTGGAGGCGGCGGTGGTGTACGCGCACGCCAAGGCAAACGCTTGCCGGCAGGACGTATTAATAATTATTAATTTTGATCAACCCTCTCCTTGTCGTTAGGTGCGCCGGAGGGCGGCGAGCCCCACGTCCCATCTTGCGCAGCACGAACAAGCACTCCTGCCTTACCCGCCCTCCTAGGCGCCCACTTGCCCCGCCACACACACACACACACACACCCCAACGGGACCTCACTTTGATAATTACTGATGACTGATTATTCCTTCCCGTGCCTAGGGGGGGGCATGCCTGATGCCTGCTGGCGACTGGTGCAAGGACAGCGCCGTCCAGATCCTGTGCAAGGACACCAAGGCTCGCCCGTCGTGCTCCTACCACCAGCTGTGAATATCCTCATCTCCACTCATGCCGGCTGTGAATAGGCTTCAGACCAGCTGTGCAAGTTGCTGGCCAACAAGGCTGTCGTTGCAGCCGATGGCGGCACCAGCAGCACGATGGTCATCGACGCCACCGACACGAGCTCACAGCTGCACCTCGACGACAAGCAGAGGAGGGCACTTCTCGGCTGGCACGAAAAGGTAGTTAATGAGTCGGCACAGCACATGCACACACACTCTAGTACTAAAGTCAAGCCTCGGCCTCTAACGGACCCTTCCTGGGCCTCTCCTGCAGGCCCCATGTGCACTGGCCTGGGCTGCATCTACCTACACTACTCGTCAGATCTGATTAACCCACCCAGGTTGTCAGCCTCAACTCTCCGAAAACCTTTGGTGACAAGCACTCCAAGATCATTGAGGAGGGCTCAGCAGAGCACAGGGAGCTGTGGGAGATCCTTGAGCCCGTCTTCAGCAAGCTGGGCTTGAAGCTCTTCGCCGCAAACGCACGCCAAGCTGCCCCCGTGGCGGCCCAAGTACGTCCCACACTAATTCTCAATCAATGTTTTGCTAGGTGACCACGCTCGCTGTGAATGCTGCCTGGCTGCAGGTAAAAACAATTGTTTCTTATTTGATGCAGGCCATCCTCTACCCCGATGGCCAGCTGAGCTTCATCTACCCCCACATGGATGCGCACCACAAATTCCGGGAGCGCCTCACGGTCGTGCTCGAGCTACAGCCCAGCAGTCTCGCGGGTGAGTCACTGCACTTTTGCGTCGGCGGCGAGGAGCTGCGAGTGCCCTCAGCAGGAGACAGAAAGCAGCAGCTCGTCACGGCCACACAGCCACCGTTTGAGGCCATGTCTCGCAGCTGATATTCTCCTCAGAGTTTGAGCCTGCTGTGAATAGGTGTCGACATCAGGCGGCATGGCGCAGCACTACGCGCTGCTGTCGGGCAAGGGTGGAGCGCGCCGCTCGCTCGCGCTCTTCCTTTATCTGGTCGAGTTTGAGGAGGACCTCAAGCTGGGCGAGTGTGCAGCTGGCACATTCCCATCGGGCGGCCTACAGGTATCACAATTCATAGACACTGGACTCATGATTGCATCAACTATTCAGATCATGCTGGAGCATGCGCCCTGCAGCCAGCACTGGGTGCGGGAAGCACGCCATGGCCTCCAATTAATTAATTTTGATTAATTAATTTTAATTCATTAATAGGCACTTTGAGCCGGCATCACAATGGATGAAACCACACACACACACACACTCATGAGCTCATGGTAGGCCCTCCATGACGCTCGCGTGGAGCGAACGCTCAGCACAGAGTGCAAGGTCGAGCTTGAGCCATCCTCCTGCAAGGTCAAGGAGGAGATCATGCAGTTGGCGGGGGAGGGGGGCAGAGAGCGGGGGAGGGGGCCTGCTGGTGGGAGGCGGCCCACTCCCTTTGTCTCCACGCTGGGCAGCGAGACGATGCTGAGGCAGCACGCATCGATGTCCGAAGCTTGAGCTTCCATTCTACCTTAGGCATGAGCCTATCACAACTAAGTGCTAACTAATGCATGTGGTAGGATAAGGCAGGGCACCGCAGCGACAAGCTTGGGACGTGAAGCCTGGGAGGCGCTTGGCGACCGCCTGGCGGCTGACAGGCGGCGCTGGCAGGCAGAACACCTTGAGGCGCAGTGCGAGCTCGAGCGCGATCGCGCCGCAAGGCGGTACGTTCGCCAAGTCTACTACAGGCGAGGCCCCTCAATATTATTAATCTCAGCACTCATTTCTCTTCATTAGAGAGGCTTGTATTTTAAGAATTCTACTTCATTATCACTTCATCGTGTTAGGTGCATTGCTGCTGCTATTACTTGAATAGTAGTTGATATTGTTGTACTACGAAATTACTACTTTGCGCTAGGCGCGAGGGTGACTTCGCGACCTTAGTCGAGTACAACGACTACTTGGAAAAGGTGGAGTCGCTGGTCGCAAGCCTCATTGAGGGGGGCGAGGAGGCGGAGAAGGCAATGTCGTTTTTGCAGTCACTCGCCGAGACAGAGAAGATCACTAGCGCCACCAAGAGATGTGAGGATCTGAGTGATATGAGGAGTGCAGTGAGCAAGGAGAGCAAGGCGAGCAAGCGCGGGAAGAGGAGCAGAGGAGCAGGGACGAAGGCGAGAGAGACACTCCGGGAGGAGTATGGATGGGTTTGACTAGGCCCAGCTTGGCGTCTCCTGCTCAGGCAATATCTAGCCGAGAATGACACACTGCTTGATCCTCTGGCCCTTCACACCAACACGCCCACCGTCACACACCCCACTGGTAGCGCTCTACTGAGCCGCGGCCATCATGAAGTTGGGGTCCCCACCGCCATGTCCAATCACAAATAATCGGCCACAAACAATTGGCTTCTTCATGAATAATCTGCCTCACACTATTCATGTGTCTTCCTTAGGTGCGCGTCAAAACCCCGCTATTTTTTTGGGAGACCGACACACCACCAAAAACTGTTACAGAGTGTTGGCAAGTCAGCAGGCAGCACCAGCGACCGCCACCTGCCTTACCATGCCTCGTCACAAAAGTGCTCTCTCCCAATATCAGATATCACGCCCCGACGGCACTTGGAAGCACACACACTCTGCGCCGATCATTCTCCTCGGTCCGCAGTCGGTGTTCTCGCCCGAACACGAAAGACACACACTCGCCAGCGGCGGTCAGAGCAGGCAGGCATGTGAGGCTCAGAGAGCACCGACAGCACTCAGGTGTGGTTTTGGTAATCTCAGGCAGGGCTGGCCCACAAGCAAGGCCGGTAGACCTGTATCACACAGCCAGTGGTATATCGACAGGCATATCAATTTCAGAGTGTGGCAGAAGCATGATTAAA
Source organism: Emiliania huxleyi CCMP1516 (assembly GCF_000372725.1). Taxonomy (NCBI): domain Eukaryota; phylum Haptophyta; order Isochrysidales; family Noelaerhabdaceae; genus Emiliania; species Emiliania huxleyi. The sequence goes on from NW_005196755.1 coordinate 88,342, forward strand.
TCAATTAGGTTGCACGGAGGGCGCGAGTGGCTGGTATCTGTGATCTCTCTCAGCTCATCTGGGTGATCGCGACTAATCTCAGCTAATCTCGTTATATAAACAGGCAGCCGAGGTGGGAGTGTGTGTGGCCCGGGACCCGGTCCTGGTGCGAGGAATAGCAGCCAACCAGCACCATGCTGTGTTCGTCAGCCTGTGAGCATGCTGCCACAGTCAGGAGTGACAGAAAGAAGGTGTCTTTGCAGTGTCTCTCAGAGGGCGTCTCTGCTCTGTGTCTCTCTGCTGTGTCTTTCGGAAGTGTCTCGGCAGGGTTGTCCCACACATAAATGCCGAGCTTTCGGTGGTCGTGTGGCCGTAGCTCGCACTGCAGAGCAGCCGCCGGCCACAGAGCAACGGACAGGTACAGTTGCAGACCACCGCAACGAATGCAATCAACTCCTTGTCCAAGCCTCCGGAATGGTCGGGCAATGATGGCCGTGCCGGCGCCCACGTCGTCTCCAACACCAGAAGGCCCGCGAGCAGGCAAAAGGACACACACACACATGGTTGACAAGCGGGCCGACCCCACCGCCGCGTGCACGCTGCGCACCCCCTGTAGGGCGCGAGCCGAGACACGAGATGTCACCTCATCTGATAAGCACCGCTCACGGTCGGCGGTGCAGTGCTTGAACACTGGATGATACGGCATTCGGGACGTTTGGACATACGACCGCCGAGGCGAGAATGTCACAAGAGGAGAATGTGACACGCGGCGAGACGTCCGGTCGGGGCCCTTCGGCTGCCCGTCCTTGTAAAGAATAGAGAAAACCGAACGCCCTCGACTGCGAGGCGGGTAATTGAGAATTTCAGAACAAAAGCCGGTCTCGCACGCACGATTTACACGACAGACAAGGCGCAGACAATAGTGGATAGAAGCCGTCGTCCTCACCACAGAAGCAGATGTGAGCGTCATGATTTCTTGTTGGTTTCCGAAAATCTCTCTCTCAGAAGCAGTCGTCAGACTTCCAATCTCAGAGAGAGTTTTTCAATCTCAGCGGGGAATGGTCCAATCCGTGAGCACCGTGAGGGAGATCTGAGCAGCTCTATCCAGGGCGAGCCCGTCATAATTATTATTGTTATGATATTAGCAGAGCAGAGCATGGTGCGTGAGAGGTGAGTCGCAGCTCCGCCCAAGAGGGAATCTTATACATCATATCCGATCTGAGAGAGAGAGATTTTGTATCCTCTCTGGTCTCGTGGCGCGCCTCCCAGGCCCGCCGCAGCGGTCCCGTGGGTATCCATATCGGTCCACGGGCTGGCCCTGGGCACATTTACAATGGGAAACCCTTGTTTCCTAGTCACTCGGTCCCCCAACGGAAGAGGCCTCTCTCCTATTGCCTATTGGAACAATCCAACATCAGATTTGCCTCGTGCGTCCCTTTTTGAGCCGGAAAGCTATTTTTCTTTTGGGTCCTATGGGCACCCTAGTACGTCCATAGCTCCGTTTGAGGCCGGGTTCTTCGGCATGGGATCTGCGAGCTCGCTGGCCTCGTGTCGCAAGCACCGATGCGGGGTGATGAAGGGTCTCCCGGAGTTGCCGGTAAGAAATTCGACACCGGCGTTTTTTCGGCGGCATATAGGCGACAGCCGCCAGTGACCTGCCGAACCCTCCGACTCCGCTCCCCCGATTCCCAAGACTCCAGCTGAAGACTCTCGGCTTTAAAATCTGTTCTTCTTGAAAGAAAAACACGCGCGCTTGTGGCTTGAGCAGGCGGCAAGGTCTATAGCGACAACGACGGCATCCTCGACTCCGGGAATGGAGCACTTGGAGTGCGGTTATCAACCTCACGCCCAGGACCAGCTCAGGAATGAATGACTGTTTGGCAATTTTTTGTTTTTGATGGCCTCCCACCGCATCGGCGCCCGCCTCGCGGGCCTCTCGCCGGAGCTGCTCCTCGCAATCATCAAGGAGCAGGGCCCCTCACGCTCGCAGCTGTGCGCCATCATCGAGGCGCAGGCGGGCGCGAGCGACGCCGCGCTATGGCGCGAGCGACGCCGCGCTATGGCCTCCCACCGCATCGGCGCCCGCCTCGCGGGCCTCTCGGCGGAGCTGCTCCTCGCAATCATCAAGGAGCAGGGCCCCTCACGCTCGCAGCTGTGCGCCATCATCGAGGCGCAGGCGGGCGCGAGCGACGCCGCGCTACGCGTGGCGGAGGAGCACGCCGCTCGGCTCGTGGAGCAGCACGAGTGGATCCTCTCCGAGGTCCTCCTCTCGCCGGACCTCGCCCCGCACATCCTCGCCCAGCTGCCGACCACGGAGCACGCCGTCAAGAAGACGTGCCGCGCGTGGCGCCGCGGCTGGAAGGAGACGCTGAAGAAGCGCGAGAGGCCGCGCCTGCTCGTGTTCGGCGGCCACGGCAGCGAGGGTGAGACTGTCAACTCGCTGGAGCGGTACGACGCGTCCACAAACGAGTGGGCGGAGGAGGCTGTGGCGCCGATGCTGACGGCACGAGGGGAAGCCCGCATGGCGGCACTCGACGGCAAGCTGTACGCTGTTGGCGGGTACGACGACGACAGGCTCACCTCGGTGGAGCGGTACGTTCCCGCGACGAACACGTGGGAAGCGGTGGCGCCGATGGCGGCAGCGCGGCACTCTCACGGCGTAGCGGTGCTCGACGGCAAGCTGTACGCTGTGGGCGGGTACGGCGGCGACGGCGGCACCCTCAGCTCAGTCGAGCGGTACGACCCCGCGCCAAACGCGTGGGAGGCGGTGGCGCCGATGGCGGCAGGGCGAGCTGTTGTCGGCATGGCGGTGCTGGACGGCAAGCTCTATGCTGTCGGAGGCTACAACAACGACGAAGGCTACCTCAGCTCGGTGGAGCGGTACGACCCGACAGAGAACGCGTGGGAGGAGGTGGCGCCGATGGCGGCGGCGCGGAACTCTCACGCCGTGGCGGTGCTCGACGGCAAGCTGTACGCTGTGGGAGGCCAGAACTACGGCCTCCTCAGCTCGGTCGAGCGGTACGACCCGGCGACGAACGCGTGGGAGGCGGTGGCGCCGATGGCGGAGGCTCGCGCAATCCTCGGAGCTGCGGCGCTCGATGGCAAGCTATACGCTGTGGGCGGGTACGACGAGGACGAGGCCCTCAGCTCGCTTGAGCGATACGACCCCGCGACGAACGCGTGGGAGGCGGCTGCGCCGTTGACGACCGCACGATCTTTTCATGGCATCACCGTGGCGTAGGGTTCTCTGGAGGGAGAGGAAGCAAGGACTTTCCATTCCTTCGCCAGTGTGCCGGAGGGAGAGCCGGAGTGAGGTATCAGCAGGTATCTAGCAGGATCCCAGACAGAGTCGTGTGCGTCGTAGAGGTGTGGTTTGTCGTTCTGGAAAGCGACGAGTGCCCACTTGATCCGCTCGCTGACCCGACACCGCGATCGGTCAGTCGTCAGTCGAGAGCCGCCAGCCGAAATCAGTCGAGATCAGTCGAGATCAGCCAAAAGCTTGAGACGTGAGATTAGGAGCAGCTCACGAGTCAGGACCCGAGGGACCATCCATGATTGTGGAAGACGGCTAAAAGTGCTAGTTCCCCATCGGGAGAGGACGACCCCGGCTAGTCGCCGACCACACCCACAAAGAACCCTGCACAAGGATCGCAAGGGCGGGGACCTGTTCCCTTTTACCCACCTCTAGTATTTATTTACTTGGGCTAGCCTTGGCAGGGCTGCGGATTCCCCGGCAAACCCACGACCGGGTGCGAAGCGGCAAGATGCGCCTCGAGCAGGCCAATGACGGCCTTCGCAGCCGCACAGTCGCGATCCTCCGACCTCATCATCTCGAGCAGCGACTCACCTTTGTAAGGCGTCGTCGCGTCCGCCCCTGCCTCGAGAAGCGCCTTGACACACCCCGTCGCGCACCGTCTGCACGCGATCCAAAGGCAAGGCTCGCCCTCCGGCGACTTGACCCCTAGCGAGGCTCCGTCCTTGAGGAGCCGCCTGACCTCCTCCTCCCCTGGCCTGTGCTCGCACGCATAAGCGAGCGCGGCGCTCAGCCTGTACCGCCGCGCCTCATCCGCCAAAGCGCGCAACGCCGCGGCCGTCGTGTACTTGACGGTCGGGGGGCGCACCCTCATCAAAACAGGCAAGTAAGAGGGGTATGGCCCGCGCGGAATCCACTTGCCCATACTCAAATTCCGGTTAGGCAACGGCGGATTCACCAGTGCGGCGGGCTTGCGTCCAGTAGGGGAGATGTAGCCATCGTCGAGCTTCGTCTTGTCGAGCGGCCGCGACGACGCGGCGGCGGCGGCGTCTCGCTGCGGCACTTCCGTCACGATCTCGTCGAACTCGCCGGGGGACACGCAGAGCCACGCACACAGCTCGATGGGCGCATCAGCAGAGGTCGCCGTAGGGAAGAGCCGCCGCAGCTGGAGTGGGAGAGGGATGCCCTGGCGCAGCGCGTCCATCTGAGCCGCCATGCCGACGCTCGCGCAAAAGTCGGGCGTGTCCGCGCGCGCCGCCCACCGCCGGTGCACCAGCGTGACAAACTTGAGCAGCTGCGACTTGTGCACCGTCCACGTCGGCCCGCCCGGCAGCACCGCCTCGACGACCGCGTACGTGCCGCTCGCGCCAAAGACGGGCGGCACGTGGTGAACGACCTCGGTCACGATGACCGGGTAGCGGTGCCACGGGTGGGCGGGCGGGTCGAGTGAGGGCGGCTTCCGGAAGAGCGTGCCGTTCACCTTGTGGGGCTTATTCGGCCGTTTGAGGTGCGGCGCCTCCGAGACCCAGGCGATGAGGCCCGGGAACGGCCTGCTCGTCGGGCACGAGTGCTCCGGCCTCTCCACGTCTCCCCCGCGCGGCCTCTTTGGCGCCATCTGCCCTTGGTTGTCCGCGCCGCGCGCGCGCGCCTTGCCCCTGCTTGGCTGGTGGTACGGGGGGTGGTACTGTCCCTGCCGAGTCGAGAGGGGAGCGGAGGTGCGATAGGCGCGGGGGGGGGGGGGGGGAGATCGGGCGGCGCACGTTGGGCATGGCCTTTTGGAGGCCCATTCTGGCCTCCTCGTTGCTGAGGCACGTCGGCACGATCGGCCGGCATTCGCCGACCTTGATCCACTTGCCGTCCGAGCGAGGCCGGTTTGTAACCGGGCACGTGTCCGAGGCGAGCATCGAGACGGGCAGCATGGCGACCTCCGGCGAGTAGAACACGTCGAAGCTCTCGTTCCCCCGTGCCAACGTGCACCGACGCGAGCCCGTCCTCGGGAAGGGCTTCCCCTCCAGCGGCTCGTCGGGCACCACGTAGGTCTCGAACAGCTCGTACTCTCGCACGCCGGACTGCCAGCCGCAAATCGTGCTGTGAATCTGCCAGGAGGAGAGCGTTTCGGGCGGCGAGCGGTTCGGCACTGCAGTGGAGCGGGTGGGCGGGCGGGCCGGGGCCGCGCGCAGCGCAGCGGCGCACCTCAAGCACAGCGGCGGTGTAGGATCCCCACGACCTGCCGACGAGCGAGCGGAACGCGTCGAGCTTGGCCTCTGTCCCGTCCGGGTTGATCGCGACGCACGTCGTCTGGCCGTAAACGAAGTACTCGGCACAGAGGATCTCCAGGACCACGAGCCGTCCTCCGTGCCACGGGAAGTGGGGCAGCCTGCGCAGCGTGCACTCGATCTTTGGAGGCCGCATCTGTGTATCTCACGCGCAACTTTCTTTGTTCCCTCGAAAGTGTGGTGGTGGTGGTTGTGTGTGTGTGTGTGTGTGTGTGTGTGTGTGTGTGTGTGTGTGTGTGTGTGTGTGTGTGTGTGTGTGTGTGTGTGTGTGTGTGTGTGTGTGTCTCCGCGCCCTTGTCGTGCCAGTGTGCTGTGAGAGAGGCTTGTAAAAATTCTTTGTTCCCCACTCTTTTATGTCCCACCATGCAGATCTCTCTCTCTGTTGTGCGAGGCGTGAATGAACCGCGCCATTCGCTCTCACCTGGCAACCCTGTCTGCACGTCTCGCGCGCGCGTGAACAGGGCAGGTCATTATGTCCGCGGCCCACTATGTCCGCTGTAGGACAGTAGCAGGAGCTGCGCGTTGGGGAGCATCGTGTTTTTGGGCGCGGCACGTTCCCGCCGTTTTGTCGAAACAGTTTGTTTTTCTCTTCAGGGCCCGCTCCTGTCAAACTAGATTCCCTTTCCCCCTTGATACAAAACTACACTGTGGAGAGGCAACGTGGCCGGCGGAAGCTCTGCGATGTGCTACGACTCCAACAAAAACAGAAAAGAAGCTTCCGTCTCAAACCCCCCACTCTCGGTCGTTTCAAGACTTTTACAATTACACTCCCCCGTCGTTTCAAGAACTTTCATGCGCGAGAGACTGATTTCAGTGTATGTACATGTAGCTCTTACGAACATACGCGAGGGTGAGCTGCTGACAGGGGTTTGCGATGAGAATCGATCCGAACGTGGGCGCGTCTGCCATTCGCGATTCTCGCGATTCCGATTTCAAATCTCAATGCCAAAATTAAGGCTCTGCATTCACGGCAATAGGGACACCCTTCCCATTCTGATGCAGCGTCTTCGTGCTGCCGGGCTCGCGCGGCCGGCAGCGGATGATCTGCTTGGATATCATGACCTCCTCTCGGGCCTTGCTATAGGGCAGCCGCGGCCCGAGGGAATATAACTCAGGTTTCGTCCCCCCAGGGTCCCCCCATACAAGACCGCAAGCGTCCGTCCCTCCTAAAAGAACAAGAGGGAATGCACGAACAGGGACGAGCGATCGATCGATGAGGGACGCGAGAACAGGGACCTGTTTATTGAGTTTATGAACGAGGTTTATCAGTTCAAATAAACGGGTGTTCAATTGAACTTCACGCGGGAGCGGGCGATCCTGTTAAATAATCTTAAATAGTGAACCAGGGGTGTTTATGAACTCTTAGCTAGTCCGTGTTTGTAACTTCACACGCTGAGTTTTTCAAACCGACTTCGTGTGTCTGTGCTGCGAGGCGGTGCGCCCCCGAAATGGCTCAAGCTAGGCTCACGATCTTCTTTGCCACCGCCGTCGTCCTCTGCTCGACGGCAGCCTTCACGCCCGCACCGGCGCACTCCGGCCACGCCGCCCGCGCCGGCCTCCTCCGCCACTCGGGTCTCGAGCAGCAGTACACGAGCAAGCTGCGCCAGCACACCGGCGCCGGCTGGCTGCAGCGGGTGAGGCGCGCGGCGGTGTGCGCGCGAGGCGCCCTGTCCGCCACCGCCGCCGCCACGCCCGCTCCCGCCGCTCCTCCTCGTGCGACCGACTCTGGCCGTGCCACCGATCCCGAGGAGGCGGCAGCAAAGCGGGCGGGCGGGCTCCGGCAGATCCTCGCGCGGGCGACGGCGCCGCGGGGGCGCTTCAACGCGCAGGCCGCCGACCCGCCCGTCCCTCCGGCAGGGTGGCTGCGGAGTGTCGATGTCATGGGTCGTGTGTTCTACGTCAACACAGCCTCCCGCGCCACGGCATGGGAGGTGCCTCCGCCCCCCTGCCGCCGTCGCCTGTGAGCAGCGCCTCTTCATGCCTACCGCTGTGAATAGGTGCCGCCCTCAGACCCTCTGCTTCCGTCGCCTGCCTCCGGAGGCGCAGCCGCGCAGCAAGCGGTCGGGCGGCAGCCGAGACTAAAGTGCTCGTGGCAGTTCGAGCGCGAGCAGCAGGATGGGCAGCCTGGAGGCGGATGGCGCAGGGGGGGAGGGGTTCTCATCGCGTCTCGCCGTACTCAGGCGCGGCAGCTCGACGCGGCGCAGTGGCGAGAGGAGCTGCGCAAGCGAGGTGCGAGATTGTATCTCGAGATTGCATCTCGGGGAGGGAGCGGGCAGCGAGGGTTCCTGTCTCTCAATCCACATCCATCCTCCCCAGGCGCCCCCGACATCTACGCCGCGCCTCCCCCGCCCACGGCGCACGGCTCTGCCGACGCGCACACCCTCACAAGCGTTGGATTGAGACTGGTTGACTCGCTAGGCGCACGGCTCCGCCGACGCGCGCAAGCTGCTCCAGCTGCCCCCCGTCGCTTCCCCCGACTTCGGCGCCTGATCTCTCCCAATCTCCGCGTCGTGACGTTGGCGGTACGCCTGTCCTCCTTCCTGCAGGCCCGGCCCCAGCTGGCCTCGGGCCGCGTTGTCGTGCCGCCTGCCTCGCGGCCTCCTCGTAGCGAGGGGCGGAGGCGTCGGGAGGAGGACGGGGAGGGGAGGGGGGATATGAGGGGGTCGGCGGTGTGCTGAGGCTCCGCCAGCTTCGCTTCGCTGTGGTCCGCGGTGACGCAGGGCGGGAGAGAGGCGGGAGAGGCGCGCGTGCGAGTGAGCGAGGGGCGGTGAGGGAAGACCGGGAGAGAAGGGCCGCAGGGACGGGCATGGCTGCACTAGTGGGTGGGGCGCGGTCAAGTCCACGCAGCCCGTCTACGGGTACCAACGGCTTTTGAGTGTTGTTACCGCTGAGCCCGAGGTTGCAGGACACCCAGCGGGTCCCAGCACATTCGCCATTCCAGTATCGAGTATGCCGGCGCCAACTTGATTCGTAGATGCGGCATGCGCGTCTCCCCTCCCCTCTATGTGTGCCCCGGCCGCCAGCCCCCAGCCGCCCCACCTCCCCCTCGCGGTGCAACGCGTATTGCGTAATTCCGTAATGCGTAAAATCGCGCGTGTTCCGTGAAAAGCGCCCCGGCCTAATCCTACCAGCTGCAGAGCGGCCCCCAGCCGGGTTGTTGCACGAGTATGCCTGTCGCTGTGTCGGCTGTGTGTCGGCTGCCGAGCGGTGTGGCGTGTGCGTGTGGCGGTGTGGGTGAGGACACGTGGCGCGCAAACGCCGTCCGAGACGACCGAACTCCTCCGCCACACCCCGCACGCCGCCATGGCCGACGGCCGGTGCGTCGGACTCGCAACTCGGCATGTTCTCCGCCCCGCCCTCGCGTCACAGCCCGAGCGTCGCTAGTCCAACCCCTCCTACCGCCGAGTACCGCTGCAGGAGGAGGGAAAGGATGCCGGCGACCGGCAGCGCGGCGATCAGGTAGATCGCCAGCAGCACTCGCGCCATCCTCGCTGCGCGCTCGGGGCTGCCGTCCACCTGCAGCGCCAGCACAGAGGTCTGCCGAGAGCTAGCCGAGATCCAGCCAAGAGCCAGCCGAGATCCAGCCGAGATCTGGCCGAGGGAAGCCCTCCGCCTGCAGCGCCAAGACAGAGTTCTGCGCCGACGGCATGCAGGACTGCAGCAGCAGCACCAAATCGCGCAGAGGGTCGGCGGGGAGGAGCCCTGCTCGCAGCGCGGCCTGAAACAGGGCGGAGAACAGCAGCGGTCCAGTGTTCAGAGAGACCCCTCTACCAAAGCACCTGCAACAGGCCGGCGCAGAGCAGCGACACTATCTCGGCTACGTCTCCCCCGCATCTCGGCTACATCTCGCATGCAGCAGGGCGAAGGAGAGCAGCGGCACAGCGCAGAAGCGCGCAACCGCGATCGCCACCACGTGCGACGCCGACGCGCCGAGCTCCCCCTCCCCCGCCCTCCGCTGCTCGGTAGGCGCGGCGAGCGATCCGGCGAGCACCTTTAGGAAGGTTCCAAGAAGGCTCCTAGAAGGCTCCTAGTGGTCGGCAGACGCGGCGAGCGATCCGGCGAGCGCCAGCAGCGCTGCCGGCGAGTATGCTTTGCCGAGGGCCTCGAGGCAGCGGAAGAGGGGAAGCCAGCTCTGCAGCGACGGCGCAGACGGCGCAGCGGCAGGCAGCAGCGCGGCGCGGAGCGGCGGCGCCGACCCGACGACTAGCCCGGCCAGACACGCGGCTATCGGAGGGCTCAGAGCGCGGCGTAGGCTCGCGCGTAGCTGCCGCAGCCGCGCCGCCCTCGCGGCGCCGACGGGGAGGGCGGCGGTGGCGGCGGTGGCGGCGGTGGCGGAGGTGGCGGGGGAGAGGGCGGCGGCGGTGGCAGTGGCGGCGGGCTCGGCGGCGGCGGCGGCGGCGGCGGCGGGGGAGAGGGCGGCGTGGCCGGTGAGAAGGGCGTAGCCGAGAGTCCAGAAGAGAGGAGACCATCCGAGGAGGAACATGGCGACGAGAGATGTTGCCCGGCGACGGGTGGCCTGGTCGTTGCATCACGCTCACACACTGTGATTCCTGTCACGTAGTTCCCAGCGCCACGAGCGCGGGGTTCGTCCGCCACGCTGCCGTGTGGTCTCTCCTCGCGGGCCGTTCTAGAAGGCTCCTAGACTCCTAAAAGGTGCGACTCGCCTCCTGCGCCGCCCCTCGGAAGAGCGACGAGACGAAGAGGAGGGGGAGCACGCCTAGCGCCACAGATCGAAGGTGCGGCACACACGGGCCAGCCCCCGAGTGTGGTAGCACGTGCTCTCCAATGCATGACGGCAGGGGACACGTGACGGTAGGGGACACGTGCGCTAAGAGAGAATCTGTTGCGTGCGCAGTAGAGCCATATGCAGCGGCGATATATGTAGCGGCGAGAATGTAGCGGCGAGACGAGAGGAGGGGCGAAAGCACGCCTGCGTTGCCAAATGAGGAGAGGACGGAGACGCCTCTGCCCGCCGACGAGCGGCGCGGCAGCCGCAGCAGCGCCAGCGAGACCTGATCAGCAGATGAGCTCTCTCCCGGTGCTCCGCTGCTTGTGGCAGGCATGGCTCGCTACGGCGGGCTGCAGCGACACCGAAGCGACGGACGCGCCGACGGCCACCTGAGCCCACGCGGCGATCGGCATCACCGCCAGCGCCGCGCCCGCCTGCTGCTCGGCGACGGTCGACGCGACAGACGTGAGCAGCATCGCCGGGAGAAAGACGTTGAAGACGACTCCGGCCAGTGATCGTATCTGAGAGCCGGAGAGGTATCCCGCCTTGGTGGCGCCATAGCCGATCGCGCAGCTCGTCAGAAGCTCGGCCATCGAGTCGCGCGTCAGCCGGAGGATCACCGGGTTGACGTCGAGCGCAAGCGCAGCAGCAGCGCCGCCGCCGCCGCCACCGCGCAAGCGCGCGGGCGAGGAGGAGTGCGGCTGCGCGTCGCCGCGCGCGTGGCTCGTGCGAAGCGGCGGGCGCGGGCCGGCGAAGGCCTCGCAGCGCGCGGCGAGGGCAACGGCGACGAGAAGCGACTTCGACTTCATGTGCCCACACCGAGGCAAAGAAAAACCGCTACAAAAGAAATCCTCCCCGCCGAGCGAGCGAGCGAGCCCGACATGCCTCGTCTGCACTCCGAGCTCGCTCGCGAGACCATCGCCTACACCGCCGGCTTCCTCGTTCTCCATTTCGTCTGCCGCACTCTCTCACACTACGCGTCTCCTACCTTCCGCCGCTGCTCACCTTCGGACAAGGCGTACTGGGCTGCGAGCATGGTCTCCACCGTCAACGCTGTTGCCGTCGCCGCCGTCGCCATCCAGGCACCTGCGGCAGAGCCGTGGCCAACTCTCGCGGCGCCTACTCATCAAGCGCATTCTCTACCGTAGGTCTTTGTCACGGAGCCGGGACTGACTGCGCTGGCAGACGACCTCCATGCGTCTGTGCCGGAGCTCGAGAGCTGGGGAGGCTTCTTTCTGGGCTACTTTGTCGCAGCTCGGCAACGCGTACTGGTGGCGCGAGTGGAGCGGCGTCGAGGCGACCACAGTGCACCACGTCATCGGCATGGTTGCGTACTGGCGGGTGCTCACGGGCGGGTTCTGCCACTTCCACGCCCTGTGCGGCTGGCTGCTCGAGGCGACCACTCCCTTTGTGAACCAGAGATGGTTCTTGCAAAGGCCGGCTGGAGCGGCACGCTCGCTTACAAGGCGCCCTCGACACGCGGCCGAGATGCGGCCCAGAAGCTGATCCGAGGTCGCCACACGCGTGCACTAGGCGAACGGGGTCGTGCTGGTGCTCGGCTGGCTGGCGCCGCACTCCTCCTCCTCATGTGGGCCCTCTCCACAGCCCGTGAATCGAACGCGTCCTAACGGCCCATCAGGCGCTGCGCATCCTTCTGTTCGGGTGGGCCCTCTCGCAGCGCGCCTCGGAGCAGGTGGCGGAGCTCGACGCGCCGAACGCGGCGATCATGTACTTCGCCTTCGCCGGCGGCTACCTGCTGCAGTGGTTCTGGGGGTACAAGCTGCTCCGCGGGCTCCTCAAGGCGCTCGGGGTCGTCGGCAAGAGCGGCACGAGGGACGCAAAGGCGTTGTGACGTGTGTCAAATGTGTCTTGGTGTGGAGACGCGCCGGCACGAGAGAAAGGATCTGGCATGGTGTCATGTGTACGATCGGAGATCGTGTCATAGTGTGACCGCGCGGAAGAAAATACGAAGCCCCTTTTTCATGACAATACACAATTCTGTCAATTCTGTATTCACGGCGCGGGAGTTCGGCTTCTCGGATCTCCTCTCGCGCTTTTCGTCGTTCGTGGATCGGTGACGGTGTGCGCATCAATGAACACCCCTGGGGGACGGCGTCAACGAGTGATCAAAAGCGTTTGTTCTAATGTTTGTTCTGGGACCCAGTCCGCGAGGGCGCGTCGGTGCTGCGGTACCGGTCTCCTCGGCTGTCAGTCTGTGCGTTTATCTCCGCACGAGTAGCCGACGAGCGCCGCGCCTCGCTGCACGCGATTGGCGAGTCGTCCAGCCCGTTGATGGTCGAGTTGAAGCGGCGATGGTCCTGGAAGAATGCACCTGGCAGCAGCCGCAAGCGTGAAGGCACCGCGCAACGCGCGTGTGGAAGGAGGGGCCTCGGCCTCGGTAGTGCCACGACTGGCCGAGGCCGTCGGGGCGGAAGACGGCGAAGCCCCGGTGGAGGCGGCACCAGTGCTTGATGATCTGGTCGGACATCGGGTCCCAAGAGCGGTTTGCCTGGGCATTGTGTCGGGCATGCCCCGAGGCATCGGAACCAAGCCGAGATGTTGCCGGCCGAGATGCACATGACATGCGCATGTGCACAAACATGCAGCTGTGTTTGCGGGCGATCTTGCTAAGGTCTGGCTGAGATCGTCGCCTTTTGGAAGGCGAAGAGAGAGCGAACGCCAGCCCGAGAGATGGCCATGGCGTGGGCGCACGACGCGCAGCCACGCCCCGTCCTGCGGCGGTGCATTCGACACCGTGTCGCCTCGCTGTCTGTGTGAGAGGCCCACAACGCGTCCAGAGGAGTCATGGTCTGGGTGGTTTTCCCGGCCTTAACTTCGGCCGCCTGAGCAGTGGCCCGGTCTGCACCTTGAGATTGAGACACAGCCCCAGGTACACCATGAGCCCCTCGCCTACTCAGAGCGGTGCGTGTGCAAAGTTGAGGCCATCCGCGTGCAACGCCGCAAAATGCAGAGGCCGTGGGCGCTCTCGTTGGCAGCAACCGCCGCCACGTCGCGCGCGCGTGTCCCGGCGGCCGCCAGGCCGATGTCATCTTCAAAGAAGTAGCCCCATTCGCCTAGGCGTGAAACACATGCATTGGGAGGGGACCGGAAGATCTCGGGTAGAGACTTTAGCTCCAGTCGCCGGCGGTGGGAGAGCGCGCAAAGGTGCTGAGCAGCTTCCAAACGCCAAACACGTTAGACCAGCGGCGCGTGGGGCTGTCGTTGGACAGCGCGGCGTGTCCCGGCACGAGCACCGCCTTGAAGCCGAGACCGTCGAGCAATTCGAATGAATGAATCGCTCGTGGGCTCGACGGGTCCAGCGTCAGAATGAAGGCATGCGGCCGGCGTAGCTGCGCCGTTCCCTCGCGCACTCGGTCGCCCTCTATGATCCTCTCCCGGGCATTGTGGCGAACGAGACGGTCGGCTCCGCCTCGGTGCGCCCTAGCTGACTCCTCGACGATCATACACCTGCACAGTTGAAAAAAACGCATGATCCGTGTTGGCATTGATGTCGCAGCACGCTTGCGTGTTGGAGGGTAATGCGGCGGTGAGAGCCTGTAATTCTCGTTACACCGCTGGGGCAGCTCAGGATCGAGGTCGAGGAGGGGCGGAGACCGTTGATCCGCGCCTCGCTGCTTGCACGTGGTAAGTGCCGTGGCACTGAGCTGCTGCATGTGCCTGCATAACGGAACCGTGATGTTTTACTTTGTGGGCTCCAGAAGTTTTTGCCGCGCCCGGTGATTGCCGCGCCTCCGGGCTCTCGCAGCAACCCGCTGGCGGGCGCGTGCTCCCCCGGTAGCCGACCCCACGCTCACCGCCTCTCTTTCGGCCCTGTCACAGGCGGCACCCCACGCTGAAATTCGCATCAAGGTTCCCTCACCGGTGAGCTAATTTGGTGCTGGCGGCGGAGCCGAGGCATGAATCCGATGGAGCTGCCCTTCGCTGGGAAATTAGATGCCTGATAATCGCTCTTGCAACGCTGAATACACGCGCAAAGCCCCGCAAAGACTGCGGGCGGCACATTTCCAACACGCGCCCCCTCTGACTGTCTTCACACGCAGGCGGGCAACATCATTTCCCTCCTCCTCATCGCCATCTTTGATGCCGCGAGCTCCTCTAGCAAAGTGCGCCGATAAGGAAGGCTAACTGCCGCCAGCCTCTCTCTTACTTGGCCGTGTCGCCCGGCAGGCGCGTTGGTTCTCTGTGCACTCCTTCGCCAATCTGCTGGTGGTGGCCACTTCGATCAAGTCGGTGCTGGTTGTGATGAAGGACCCCTTCAACGCGATGGACTCGCGCATCTACCACGATCGCAGCGTATTTGGCTCCGCCTCGCCGTGGCCGATCTACATCGTAAACGCGGTCCACGTCTACCACATGCTCGCCTTCCGCAACCTCACCTCCGCGGACTACTTCCACCATCTCATGTTCATCCCGACTGTTGGCTTCCTCGGCCAGACCTATGAGTGGGGTGCGCTGCGCAACTTTCTATGCTTCTTCATCAGCGGGCTTCCGGGCGGTGTCGATTACCTCATGCTCACGCTGGTCAAGCACAAGCAGATCGACGTGATGCTGCAAAAGCGAATGTGCGCTGCGATCAACGTGTGGCTCCGCAACCCTGGCATCACGTACGAGGTCGCGATCATGTGGATGGCCTGGCTGTACGAGCGCTCCACCGTCCCACCCGCCGTCATCCTCCTCGTCGCCAGCCTGTCGTGGTTCAACGCGCAGTACTACAACAAACAGGCGGTCGCCAACTACGCCATCGCGCACGTGTTTGGGCGCACCGCACCGCCCCACCGTCTCACCAGAAGCTGCTCTGAGACCGCGCATGCGAATAGGCACGTCGAGGAACGGATCTCGGTCACAACCGGCCTCAAGGTTCCAGAGTGGGGCCCCGAGGCAAAGAAGCCGCAAAACACGATGTCATGAGCCCCGCCCCCCCTCTCCGCGAAGAGCGAGAGGCAGCCATAGACCCGGCACAGCCCAGAAACCGCGGCGTCAGGCGACGCGCCGCGCGCGTCCACCCACGCTTCAGTACTACGTCGCGATACTCGTAGAGTACTACGAAACGGTTCCCCCTCTCTGTAGTGTATTCTCCGCGCCAGCACAGAGGCGCGTTGGTGGTGTAGTGCCTCTTGCGGACCGGTGTACTTGTGTCGTTTGTCAGTGTCGAAGTTCCTGTGCCGTGCCTGTGGCGAGTGCTGTGCCTGTGAGAACCCCGCTCGTAGGTAGACGTGGAGTCGCGAGAGGGTTGCGCCCCTCTTTTGCCCCACCACCTTGTGTGTGCGGAGAAGTTTATGTATGCAAAAATGAGAGCGTACGGCACATACCGTTGAGTTCCCGGCGGCGTAAATAGCTGACGCGAGCCCCCCGCGTACAGCCGTTCTTCAGTGCACGTGGTCTCGCCGAAGACCAGGGCCGTAATGTGCACCTCTCGGTCATGTAGGTGCCGTTCA
>NW_005196755.1:105698-107343 GCF_000372725.1 Emiliania huxleyi CCMP1516
CCGCAGGAGCGCCGCCGCCTTGTTCTCCTCCCGCCCCCCCTCGCCTCCTTCGCCGCCCAGAGCGGCGAAAGGCGCGGTGGGCGTCGCGAGAGCAGCGACATAAGCATCGCGGCCAGCCTGCTCCGCGTCGGCGCCCACAGCGCTCGCGCGACGCCACGCGTCGTCGAAGGCGTCCTGCGCGCGCCGCTGGTCTTCAGGGCTCGCCCTCGATTGCATGTCCACGATGGCAGCCAGCTGCATCTCTGGTGTCCATTCGAGCCACTCTGCCCACCACGCTGGCGCCACGTCGGGCGCCGCCACTTGCGGCGCGCCGGGAAGCGGAGAGACGGAGAGGCGGACGGCGGCGCGGCCGGCAGAGGGGACAGGGTGGCGGAGCGAGAGGGCGACGGCGAGCAGCGCCGGGAGCTGGTAGATCATCATAGAACGGCGCCAGATTGTCGAGGTGATGTCAAAAAGAGAAAAACCTTGACTGCGACCAAACGCCCTCGCCGCCCCCACCCTCGCCGCCCCAACCCTCGCCGCCCCCACCCTCGCCGCCCCCACCCTCGCCGCCCCCACCCTCGCCGCCGCCTCCCTCGCCGCCGCCTCCCTCGCCGCCGCCGCCGTCACCGACCCCACCCTCGGCGCCGCCCTCGGCGCCCCCACCCTCGCCACCGCCTCCCTCGCCACCGCCGCCCTCGCCACTGCCTCCCTCGCCACCGCCGCCTCGCCGCCGCCGCCCTCAATGCCACCCTTGCCCCCGCCACCGTCGCCGCCGCCGCCCTCGCCGCCGCCGCCCTCGGCCTCGCCAACCCCACCCTCCACATGACTCGATCGCCGTCGCTACTACCGCCCTCTCCGCCGCCCTCGAAGGCGCCACCGCCAGCATTACGGCCGCCTTCGTCCTCATTGATGCTGCCACCGCGGCCACCTCCTCGCTGTGACGCTGCAGCGGATCATGCTGAACAAGCTCCTCTTGTAGCTCGATCGGTCACACTGCCATGTCGCCGTCAGGGAGAGAGGGGACGACACTGCTCTGGCAGCGTGCACCTCGATCCTGTACCGTGTTTGCTATGACCCCCCCCAATGAACACACCAGTGAGGGAGGGCGAAACGATCGAGGGGTCCCGTACCATGCGTGGCAGATCTCGGCTGCTCTCCGCCTCTGGCAGGTCCCGTTCCGGATCGTTCTTATCTCCACCAAACCAGCCCCTCGATGTCGGTTCGCCCATGCCCAGCTTGGATTTGAGCCCGTCGACGCAGTACCAGAAGATGTCAACAAACTTGGACGACTATGGGAAGGGCGGCCGGGTTGGGCGAAATGAGCGGGTGCATGATCCGTGTGGCGTCAACGCGATGGCATGGCTTGAGGTCAGCGGCGGCGAGCCAGCTTTCCTTGAGGGCAGAGCCTAGGTGTGCGCCCTCCCTGCTACTCCTGACCTCGACCGTCGTGTCCAGCCCCCGCGAAAAGGGCACGCCCAGCTTCTCCAGCTCCTTTGGAGTCGGACGGATAGTCAGCGTCGCCGATGGGCCCGTCACGAACCCTTCCGCGGGGGACGGCCGTGGTGGAGGTGTGTGGGGCGCGACGCGGTGGGCGGGGAGGGGCTTAGGTAGGAGCAGCGGCGCACCCTCGCTCCGCAGTGCCGCGTAGGACTGTCTCGAACGC
>NW_005196755.1:110924-113576 GCF_000372725.1 Emiliania huxleyi CCMP1516
GAATACTCGTGGGCGGAGAGAAAAGAAATTGTCGTCGCAGATGCACCACTCGCTCACCTGGAGGGAGAGAAAAGAAATACTCGTGGGCGGAGAGAAAAGAAATTGTCGTCGCAGATGCACCACTCGCTCACCTGGAGGGAGAGAAAAGAAATACTCGTGGGCGGAGAGAAAAGAAATTGTCGTCGCAGATGCACCACTCGCTCACCTGGAGGGAGAGAAAAGAAATACTCGTGGGCGGAGAGAAAAGAAATTGTCGTGCCAGATGCACCACTCGCTCACCTGGAGGGAGAGAAAAAGGCGGCGCTGACGCAGAGAGGGAGTTGAACAGCAGACAGGCGGGTGCAGAGAGCAGCGGGTGCCACTCGGTCGACCGCAGATGGACGCAAGCAGGAGGAGGCGAGGGGGGGCGAGGGGAGGCGAGGGGAGGCGAGGGGAGGCGAAGATTGTCCGAGATTGTCCGAGACCGTTGTCCGAGATTGCAGGATTGGCTTCTCGCGCACGCACCGCTTCGCCGGCCGAACGGTCGGTGTCCCGCTCGATCGTCCACGACGCGGCCGCCTGCGGTGTGAAGAGGGCACGACTGCGGCCACGCGGTGCCACGACTGCAGTCACGCTGTCCGGAGACTGCAGTCGCATCGCGGCGAGGCGACAAGATGGCGGTGGACTGGGTGCGGACGCCGTCGCGGGGAGTGGCGGGGAGCTAGCTGCGACCTACCAGCGCGCGGGGCGGCCTGTGTGCCACGTCTAGACTCGCTCACATGCCGGTAGCAAGGCACTCCGTCCCTCTCGCCGTCCCGCCGGTACGTCCCGTTGATGCTCTCGTTGCCGCACCCGCTCACTACAATCTCGGCCGCGCCGCTCGCCGCAGCCGCGGCCCGCCCGCCCGCCGAGCTGCAGCCCGCCCGACCGCGGATCATGTTGGCGAGAGAACTGCGGGCGTCGGCGGGTGCAGAGACGGTGGTGGCGGCCGCCGAGCGAGCCGCCGCCTTGGCCGCCGCCTCCTTCAGTGCCTGCTCCGCCGCGCGTGCCTCCTCCATGGCGAGGTAGCAGAGCGGATCGGGTCGGCTTGAGGTGCTCTCGGCGCTGAGGGTGTAGAGACTGCGCTGTCGGCGGGTGTCGAGCACGCGCTGAGTGAGACAGGCGGGGAAAAGAATTTTACAAGCGTGCTCCAAGTGCTCGGGGCGGCGCGACCATCAGCAGACGCCCAGGCCTTTGGCTGCGGAGCTCGGCAATGGCCGCGCCGCCCTCGACTCACGGGGCTGCCTTCCATCCGCCGCTGCTCAGGCCGGAAGAGGGGGGGAGACCTCCTGTTCCTCGCGGAACGGGAGCAGCCCCCTCCTTGCCCGGTCTGCGAAGCAGGGCGGTGGTCGTGCCTTCTTCGCTTCAAAACGACCACGCCGCAATCGTCGCCGGCGCGCGACACGTTCCCGGAGGCCAGACTGTCCTGGTCGAGAGTGTGTGCCGCCAAGGCGGGACCACTCGGGGACAGTGCCAGACTCAGGGAAACTCGCGAGTTTCCAGAATGGAGCACCAAACACCCTCTGTTTTCCCTGGAAATTTCCGGAAACGCAAAGTGCTGGGGCCCCTCTGTTTTCCTTTTTGTTTGCCGGAAAAGCTTGTTGCCGAACCGGCTGGTCAAAGCATGCTACAAGACACAAATTTCTACTCAAACGTTTGGTCAAATGCCTCCGCTCGGCGTGGGGCATGATCATCGAGATGGAGCCGACTGCACACCTCAGTTACAGTAATCCAAAACAACCTGACGTGGCGGCGGCAAACATCGGCAGGGGGCACAGGCGCCTTGTTGCCGATCTGAAGCTTACGAGTTCGCTCGCGAGCAACAGCAAGGGCAAGGATGGAGAGGGTGAAATTCGGCTCGGCTGGAAGGGGGCCTATGTGCGCTTTGGCAACACGGAGACCGGGCTGCTCAAGTTGGTCAAAGGGCGCGGCAAGTGGTCTCCGTCGGAAGCGACGGCAGCGGCGGACCGGTGGCGGGGGAGGAGGAGGAGGCCGAGGAGGAGGGGGAGGAGGGGGAGGAGGAGGATGCCCCCAAGGGAAAGCTCAAGGAGCAGCCTGGCGATTACCCCTTTGCGCGGCAGCAGGATTGCGATCTACGTTTGTTTGATTTTGAGGCTTTCGGAGGCTTTGGAAAGGAGGTTCGCAGCACCCTGAGGGAGGCGGCGAACCAGCTGAGCAACAAACTTTCGCACGCTCAGCACCTGGACGAGGTCACATGGACCACCAAGAACTGGCACGGGCTGCAGATGCAGCGCTTGTCTGTCGTCCTCCACACCGCCGTAGCGTGGCAGACGGTGAACGAGCTAGCGTGCGGGGAGAGCGGCATTGTGCATGGTGCGGAGTGCATTGCCGTTCTTAACGGAGTCGCTTAGGCGGCTCCGGTGGTGAGCCTGTGTGTGTGCCAGTCCGCGCCAGTCTGCGCCCTTGTCGTGGCAGTGTGCTGTGAGAGAGGCTTGTATCTTAAGAATTCTTTTTTGCCTTGTCGCCTACGCGGGGGCTCGGTATCGGTCGGCTTGTAGGGGGCTCCCTCAGCAGAGCTGTAGACCACGTTGCATGACGCTTCTTGGGCACATCGCGCGGCTTCCGTGATTGACCCTGCCTCAGCCCGGCGGGGGGGCGTTCCCGTTGGCGACG
>NW_005196755.1:114222-134202 GCF_000372725.1 Emiliania huxleyi CCMP1516
GACCCTTCGGCTTCACCAAAAAGATGACGCCCGAGCGCAAGGAGAAGGCGCTGCTCGCCGAGCTCAACAACGGCCGCCTCGCGATGATCGGTCTCTTCGGCCTCATCTCCGCCTCAAAGGGCCTGATTGTGCCCGGCCTCGACACGCTCGGCATCGCGCCGTACGCGGGCGAGGTGATGGCGCCCTTCACGGCCGGCGACACGGCACTGCCCTTCGTCGCGGACATGGCTGCCAAGATTGGCACCTACGGCTACTGAGCGCGGCAAAAGCTCTCTCTGAAACGAGGGGTGGATGCGGATACAGAACACACGTACCACTCTGGCGGAATCTTACGTGGAGTGTGGCTGTGGGTGTGTCCCGCCCCCGCCCTCTGTGTACCCTGTGATGATGATGATAGGAAGGCCCGGGGGCGATCCTGTAAGGAGCCTTGGTAGCACTTGGAGCACTTGGAGTGCAGTTATCAACCCCTCACATCCAGGGCCGGGGAGCTAAGAAGCTTACACCCAGCGGGTCGGGTGATTGGCATCGGGTTGCGGGCAAGAGAGCCCTAGCCCTGGGGGTGCGCGTTCGCAGGGAAGGGGCCTTAAAGTAAAAGGGGGGGGGGTCGAAAATACCACGTTCGGATCGCTCCTCATCGCAAACCCCGTCAGCAGTCCTCCTCCGGGAATGTACGTAAGATAAGTGCGTACACTGGAAATCTTTTATCTCGAAAGAAAAGAAAGAAACAAAACAGACAACCCGATTCAGCGTGGATCTGGGCGTTGGTAAGATTCTTTTTTTGCGAGCCCTACTCACATACGTGTGTGTATGTGTGTATGGCCTCCCACCGCATCGGCGCCCGCGTCGCGGGCCTCTCGCCAGAACAGCTGTGCGCCATCATCGAGGCGCAGGCGGGCGCGAGCGACGCCGCGCTGCGCGTGGCGGAGGAGCAAACCGCACGGCTCGTGGAGCAGCCCGAGTGGGTGCTCTCCGAGGTCCTCCTCTCGCCGGACCTCGCCCCGCACATCCTCGCCCAGCTGCCGACCACGGAGCACGCCGTCAAGGGGACGTGCCGCGCGTGGCGCCGCGGCTGGAAGGAGACGCTGAAGAAGCGCGAGCGGCCGCGCCTGCTCGTGATCGGCGGCCAAAGTGAGGACAACAACGCGTTTGTCAACTCGCTGGAGCGGTACGACCCGTCCACAAGCGAGTGGGAGGAGGAGGCTGTGGCGCCGATGCCGACGGCACGAAAGTGTGTCCGCATGGCGGTGCTCGACGGCAAGCTCTACGCGGTGGGCGGCCAGGATGATGACGACGACGGCGCATCTTCCAACCTGGTGGAGCGGTACGACTTGGCTGCGAAAGCATGGGAGGAGGTGGCGCCGATGGCGGAGGCGCGCGAGTATCACGAGATGGCGGTGCTCGATGGCAAGTTGTACGCTGTGGGCGGGCAGGATGACGGCTACAACGCGCTCAGCTCGGTCGAGCGGTACGACGCGGCGACAAACGCGTGGGAGGCTGTGGCGCCGATGGCGACGGCTCGCAATCATCACGCCGTGGCGGTGCTCGACGGCAAGCTGTACGCTGTGGGCGGCTACAACAACGACGACGGCTACCTCAGCTCGGTGGAGCGATACGATCCGGCGACGAACGCGTGGGAGGCGGTGGCGCCGATGGCGGCGGCGCGGCAGGAACACGCCGTGGCGGTGCTCGACGGCAAGCTGTACGCTGTGGGCGGGTACGACGGTGATGGCATCAGTTCGGTCGAGCGGTACGATCCCGAGATGAACGCGTGGGAGGCGGTGGCGTCGATGGCGAGTATGCGGGAAGGTCACGGCGTGGCGGTGCTCGAGGGCAAGTTGTACGCTGTGGGTGGCTTCGAACACGGCGGCGACGGCAGCGACCTCAGCTCGGTGGAGCGGTACGACCCGGCGTTGGATGCGTGGGAGGCGGTGGCGCCGATGGGGACGGCGCGGTACTCTTCTCTCCCTGCTCTGATGTAGCGCCGGCCATGGCACTGCCATGCTGGAAGTCGATTGAAAGACGTGTAAGCAGACCTTGCTCGCGCAGCAGCCGCGGACCTCTCGGATGGCCGTGGCCCCGAGAGACTGATAGGAAAAAAATAGGAATTAGGTAAGAGATAAAAACCGCGTCGCCGCGTCGTCCGCCGGGGCGCCGGTGCTGCGACGATCGCCTCATCGGTGCCGGTGGTGGCGACGGTCCCGCCGGGCGACAGCCAGGTTGGGAGCGACTTGGAAGCCGCCCCGGCCGCCATGCCTCGGGCGACGACTCGCACTCATCATCGCACGCGGCGGGCGAGTCGTAGTTGAGCGGAGCCAGAGAGCGACTTGGGAAAGCGGCGCTGGCCGAGCTTGGGAGAGCGTCCGTTGGGAGAGAAGAGCGGCGAGAGCGGGGAGCGTGGCGTGGGGTCTGGGGAGTGACATCAAATCGCTTGTTTGTTTGAGCAACTTGGGGCCGACGGCGAAAAAAAAAGCCCGTGCTACAAGCGAGAAGTGTCTCGACACGGAAATCCCTGTGTGAAAACAAAACGTGTGTGGTGGCGGCGTGCCGTCCTCCCATCCCTCCTTTTGGCTGGGTGCTTCCTTTCTTTACTGTACAGGACACAGCCCCCATATCTACAACAAGTCCCACACTTTCATGATCATGTTCCACAAGTGTCACAGCCCCCAAGCATCATGTCGACACAGCAGGGCTTGTGCTGTGAATAGCAGGCGTGGTCTCTACTCGCGCGGCGGTGAGGATCGAGAGAGCTCATAAAAGAAATTGAAGCGTCGTCAGGCTCCCCGCTCCCGGTGCCTCGTGCTTTCGCGAGCCCCACGCCACGCCGTGCTTTCGCGATGTATGTATGTAGAAAGATGAACAACAGTCAGGCTCGGACTGGACACCAACGCGGTATGGGTGGACGCGAGACAGATGATGATGACACGCACGAGCGACACAAAGACACAAACAGGCTCACATTTCGCGAGGATCGAGAGAGCTCATAAAAGAAATCGATAGGTAGGGTCTCCCGGTGCTCGTGCTTGCCGCTCGAGCTCTTCCTCCCAGTCCATACGCGATATATGTCACCTGGCCTGCCCCCAGAGGCCGACGGCGCTGCTGGCGCCGCCGCGCAGCCGGTCCAGGCAGCGCCGTCAGAAGCGGCCGGTGCGGCCGCGTTCCGGAGGGTCCACCCGCTGCACTACCACCAGGCATTTTTGGCGCAGGGTGTCCGCCCGGACGGGCGAGGGCTGCTGCGCGGCCGCCGCGCCGCCGCGAGCGCGGCCGTCGTGAGCAGCGCCGACGGCTCGGCGATGGCGAAGCTCGGGCAGACGACCGTCCTCGCGGGCGTGCAGGCGGTCCCCACGCTTCCGTCAGAGGCGGAGCCGGGCGAGGGTAGGGTGGTGGTCACGCTCGACCAGCCTCTCGCCGGCGGAGAGCGAGGCGGGCAGGCGCGGCAGGAGCGGGAGCAGAGCGCGCTGTCGGAGCTGTTGCAGCGCAGCGCCGCTGGGATGGTCGCTGCAGCCTCGCTGTGCATCGAGGCGGAGGGCGGCGGCGTGTCAGAGACCGCTTCTGAGTCGATTCACCAGTCTACGCCGCATCCCTCCTTAGGAGGAGAAGGCGGTCTGGGAGTGCCGCTGTACTCTGCACGTGCTCGAGGCGGGCGGCGGCCGAGAGACTGCCGAGAGACTGCCGAGAGACTCCCGAGAGACTGCCGAGAGGCGCACTGCGTTATTCACACCGCCCCTTTCTCGCTAGTCGGGGGGGGGGGGGGGGGCGGTGCCCACAGATGGACGCCTCTACAGAGGCCGCACCGCCCCGCACGGCCGGCATGTGGAACGGTAGGCCGACGGCAACCTGACGGATGCTTGCTTGCTGGCGATGCTGGTTGCTCTGTCGGACACGGCTTTGCCAGCGGTCAGCAGTAGCAGTGGGACGAAGCAGTCCGTATAGCAGTCACTAGCAGTTCATAGTAGTGATATCATAGCCCGACAGACGAGGGGCACCAGGATGGCCCGAGATTGCCCGAGATCACCCGAGATGGCCCGAGGTTAGGTGCGATTCTCGACGGGGGAGGGGGAGGGCGAGGACGGCACAGCCAGGGTGGTTGTGGTTGGGTCGGAGACGGCACCGCCGCCGTCGAGCGCGGCGTCGCAACACTAGTTGAGTCGCCGTGACCGTTCTGAGCACCTGCAGGCGGCGCGCATGCGTGAGTCCGCCACTGCGTTGAGTCTCTCGTGACCACGGCGAGCACCAGCAGGCGCCACTCTCGCTAGAGCACCGCGTCTTCGGCGTCAGCTTCGGTCCGTCTTCCTAGACATTTCCTAGACATTTCCTAGACATTGCACGTCTTCGGCGTCAGCTTCGGTCGGCTCGACGCGGCCGCTGCTCAGACCTCGAGTGTCGCTAGTCCTGAGGGCTCAAGGTGTGCCTCTCAAGGCTTGCTCGACGGGCGGCTGCTGCTCGACCCGACGGCGAAGGAGGAGGAGGCGCTGCTGCCAGCGGCTGTTCACACCCGGTCGATGCGCTGAGCTGTGAACAGGCGGAGGAGGAGGCGCTGCTGTCGACGTCCTTCACGCTCCTCCTCGACAGCGACGGCGCCTTCCGTGGACTGCACAAGCCGGGAGGGGCGCCGCTGGACGAGGTAACGGCGGAGGCTTCGTCTCGCGAGTGACCGGCGCCTCTTCTGCTTGACCCACAGCTCCTTGCCTCTCAGGCGACAACGCGGGAGAGCCTCGCCGCGGCGCGCAAGCGGCTGCCGGCGCTGGTGGCCGCGTCAAGCGCCAAGCGTGCGGGGCTCCGCTTTTGACAATGTGGCTGGCCGCTGCCGTCGGTCGGTGCTGACGATGAGCCAGGCGGGGCCGTCGACCATTGGGGACGGGAGGAACGGGCTTGGGCGCGAACACGGTGCCTCGAGCGGTCGGGTAGACGTCGTGGACGGTTGTTGACCTGCGCACGCTGGTTTTGCATCCAATGATTTGTCAATGAGGCAAACAACTCTCTAAATGGTGGGAACATTCCACGAGCCAACGTTCCACACACCACTTTTGCGGTGACGACCTCCGATAAGCAGCAGTTGGGAGCTTGGGACCTCTGTCCGAAGTCACGGGCTTTTGCCTATGGCTATGCACTTTTCTCAGAACAAGGGCTTGCGTGTGTGTGTGTGTGAGTGTGTGGCTTGCCAAGAGCCCACCGGAAAGTCGAGCACCACAAAATCCTTATTAGAAATCAGCGTTCGCTACGTTCCAGGGCTAAAAAATTCTCGGGGCCTACGGCTTTACGTACGCGCTACGCGTACCATGTTCAATCCCCCCTCCGGGTGATGCCAGGGCAGCAAAACGGGCTACGGGTGGTGCCATGCAGCCAGCCTGACCCCCTAGAGCCGCCCGGCACCACCGCACCGGTGCGAGGCGTGATCGTGCTGCTTGGGGTACCTTGTTGTTTTCATGGGCTCGAATGCGGTGAAAAAGGCGCTCCGAGGTGCCGATTTTGCACGAGAGTGCGAGGTTCGAGCTCTCGTGCTCCGTCCACAGGCTGCGAGCCGTCGAGTGCTCGCTTCGCACTTTCCATTGGGTCCGTTGGCGCATATCGGGCGCCTCGCAGGCACGCCGTCCCCGCGTCTCTGTGGAGGAGATGCGTCACCCGGTTGCACTCAAATCGCAGCCGAACGCCATATCGCTCCGTGTGCCCCACCGGTGGCTAGCCTGCCGCCACCGCTTCTTCGCACTTTCCATCAGATGTGTGGGCACGGGGCGGATGCCTCGCCGGCAGCCGAGGTGCTCTCTCCTCGGATCCTTTGCGTCACCCGCAAAAAGTTCTTCGGAAGCCACTGCCGTCTGGGCACTCCACCAGCCCTCCTCGCCTTTTGAGGCTGGGATTGGTGTCGCCCGTGGCATCTGCGCCGGTCGGGAGCTTCCATGTCGCTCATGCGCATCAGGGCGAGCGAAACGCTCGCCCTCGGACCGGTTGCCTCTGTAGAAGCTAGCCCGCTACTGTGCACCACGCTGTGTCCCTCTCTCAAAGAGGGTGTGTGTGACGATACGTTCCTTCTAATCTATACCCGTGCCGAAAATCACACGCACACACATCTGAATCACACACACATCTGAAGACAACTATCTGAATCACACGTCGGTCTAGGTCAACATCTCAAAGTCCGAGTCTGTGTCCTCGGCAGGCTCCTGCTCCGCCGCTGCGCCAAAGGCGGTCAGCGTTGCGGAGCCTGTGTGCGGCAGTTGGCGCTGGACATAGGCTAGACGTAACAGCGTGCGCACGTCGTTTCGGCGCTGTGCGACGAAGGCGTTGTTTTTTGCCTTCGCCGTCTTCATCGCCGTGCAAGTCCGCCGCATGCCGTTGAGCGGGGTGATCTCCTCACGCCTGCGGGGGCGGCGCGACACCGGTCAGCCTTATCGCAGGCATGCACACACACACACAGGGAGAGCGCACCCGCGAAGGTACTCGCTGAAGGAGCGAGTCAGGTCGCTCCTCACGTAGTCGACAGCCACCTCCGCGACAAAGTCCACCCAGAGCGCGCACTCGTGAGTGCAAGACTGCAGCTGCACATCCACCACCTCCAGCGCCCAGCCGGCGGCAGGCCCGGGGCTCCGGTGGAAGCAAGACGCGATGCCCGAGTCGATTGCGCCGCCATAGGGCTCGTGGTAGAGCACCCGTCTCTGGTCGACAAAGAAGAGGAGCTGGTGCCAGTGCCCGCCAAACTCGCTGCCGTCGGTAAAGCGCTGCATGACCAGCTTGCGCTCCGTCGGTGCCTCGCCCGCGAACAGCTTCGCCACCCACCCGGTGGGGGCTCCCGATTTGAAGCGGTTGAAGAGCGATCCGGCGCGAATCGTCATCCCCGAGATCGCCTGCACGGTGGCCAACCTCCTCCAGCTCGAGGCGTCCGATGTCTGCCACCAGCGTGAGCACGCTTGCTTGCTGCTGCTGCTGCTGCTGCGCAGGCTCCGCTGGAGCACTGCTCAGAGAGGGAGGTTCCTCGTCAACCTCCATGCGATCTCCGTTCGAGGCCGCAGCCGACGAGCCGCCGACGAGCCGCTGCGGCGCTGCACGGGAGAGCGATCCTCGGCGTCCGTGCTCTCTCTGGTTGTAGATCCCGTCGCGGCGGCCCTCGTCGCTCGTGCTATGCAGCTCCATGGCCTCGCCGAGGACGTCGCCAACCGTAGCATGCCGCGGCGTTCTCAGGTTCTTTGCGACGCCGACTCTGCGCGAGCCAGCACGGCTTTGCGGCCGCGAGGACGTTGCACTCGGCGAGGGCGCCTATTGTGACGAGATCGGAAGCGTGAGATAGCGACGACTGCGCAGGCACAGAGTCGCAAACTGGCGGTACCGAGCGGCGATCTGGTCCTGGCCTGGAGCCGGGACGGACTCCTTGGCCGCTTTTGCGACGCTGTCCCAGGCCTGCGCCCGCTCTTTTCGGCATGGCTCGAGCACGAGACAAGTCGGAAAACCGCGACAACTTCGGCGGGCATTCACAGATTTTTACCACCTCGGAAGCAACGCCTCATCATCTGTCCAGCGTCCACCCATACCGCGTTGGTGTCCAGTCCGAGCCTGGCTGTTCTTCACCTTTCTACCTACCTACCTACCTAACGCCTGTGTGTTCACCGGTGCTAGAGAGTGTCGAAAAGGAGTCCACACTGCATTCATCGACATCAACGCGCCCCGCTGCGCCGCGCTACTCGCGAGAGCGGGAGGAGATTTGGGGAGATTGTCGGGAGATTCCCAAGATTGTCACCGGGGTGTGCGTGGGTAAGTCGTGCGCCCTACGTGCCAAGGCGATGTGCATGCTAGTCTGGCTCGTCCCAATACGCTCAGGGGGGGCCGAGAACAGCGCTCTGTCGCGCGCTACTTTCCGTGCTGCTGAGAGAGGCCCGGAGGGGCCCACCACGGCCCACGCTCGCCTCGGAAATGCAAAAAAATGCTCCCAGGCCCCCTCCCGCCCACCCCGCACACCTGCTTGACTACTCCCGAGCCCCACGAGCCGAGGCGAGAAAGTTCGAATTAAAGTGCGGAGTTTGAACATGGTATACGCGGCCCCCCGAACCCCGGCGTTACGGCTCTAGGGGCTCGTCGCTTCGCTCCTCGCGCCCTCGCTTCGCTCGGGCGGCTTCGCCTCGGGCTAACACCTGTACTAACACCTCTTTTCCTGGGTGAACACCACTCGTACTAACACCTCTTTTCTGTGCCAACACCACCCTCCTATTCCGTCATTTCTGGGTGAACGTTAGTTCGGGACCGCTGGTGCCGGGTCTGCTGCGCCACCATCTACCCTTTACGTGTACTGGAGGTACAGCGAGTTGCTGATACAGGGTACCGTAGCGAGTAGGTAATCACGAGTGGGGAAAGTGTGCGCATACCGGCATCGGCCGGCACCGGCACCGGCACACCACCGGCACCGGCACCGGCGTCGGTGCTGGGTACCATACCATGGCGCATGGGAACATGAATGTGGTTCATGCATTCACTCAGATGGTCAGCCGTGCGTACGGCTTGACAAGGTACCACGCAGGCCAGTGGTAGCAACCAATCTGCCCCGCGGGGACCTACACGTGGCTGTGCCAGCTCACCTGCACCGGCGCGCCCACCTCCCGGGCGAACTGAGTCACTGCGCGGATCACGCCCCAATGGAACTGCTTGACGTACGGGTAGTTGATGTCGTAGTGCCGTTGCGCGGCGTCGGTGGTGAGGTACTCCGTGCGCAGCTTGTCGCCGTAGTCGTCGCCAGAGAGGAGCCCTCCCTCGCGCAGCTTGGGCCACCACGCGCGCAGGTCTTGCACGACGGCGTCGTACGTGTGCAGCGCGTCCAAGTAGACCCAGTCGAAGTAGCCGTCGTCGAACCGCCTTGCGGCGTCTGTGGAGAGGGCCTTGATCAGAGTCACACGCTCCTTCCACGGAGCAGTGCTCTTCTGGGCCAGCGCGTAGCGCGTCTGGCCGGAATTCTTGCCTTTAAAGTTGCTGCACGCGGCAGCCTCTCTGCCGCCACAGCCCGGAAGCTCCGATGCGTGTGCCCACGCGTCGACGCAGTAGTAATGGCCCTCCCACGTGCGAAGGTTGTGCGCAGAGAAGTAGTCTCCGCACTACGAGCCGACGCCGTTCGCGTTCGACTCTTTTCGCCGACTCCCGAGCAGCTCGGCGAGGCCGCCGACGGTGTCCACCTCGATTAGGTCGGCGAGAGATATGGTCACGCCGGGTATGGCCGCCTGCAGCCGTGCCACGAGGACGGGTCCAGCAACCGAGGCGAGCCCGCATTCGGCTAGGCTCCAGTCCGGCTCCACCGCCGCGCCCGTGAGCTGCTCGATCACAGAGAGGACGACGTCGGTCGTCGATAAGCCGCCGAGCGCCTCCGGCGCGCCAAAGAGGCGGCGCCGGAGGTGGGTGCGCGCCGCCTCCCACTTGGCGATCAGGAGCGGGTCGAGCCTCGCCATGGCCATGGAGAAGTAGGTGGTGAGGACGAGGACGAAGAAGTACTCCCACCACGCCACAGGCACCGGCTGCGGCGAGAACCAGAAGAAGCGCTTGCGGTAGCGCCAGTAGGACCACCACTGCTGCCGCGTCGCGAGAAAGTAGACTTGGCCGACCCACTGGTGGAAGAGGTACACGTTGTACGAGACCGGGGCCAGCGTGTCCACGAGGAATGGCAGGCTGAAGAGACGCGCGGTGAGGCCCCTCCCGACGGCGAGGCCAAAAAGCCAGAGCACCATGACAGGCATCAGCAGCCGCGACCAGATGCCTGCCACGGAGCGGATGCCGAGGGCGTCGTTCTCCGCGTCGAGGAGCTCGTGGCCTAACCCCGCGTCGCCGAGGGCGTGCTCCGCCGCCTGCGGCTCGATGCGCGCGCAGAGCAGCCCCTCCTTTTGCTCGCACGAGGCGAGGAGCGGATACACGACGTAGCCGACCAGAATGAGGGCGGAGGTCAGCACGTCGGTGATCACTCCCCATACCCACGCGTGGTGCGACTCGTACGGGCGGTAGTGGTCGAATAGGAAGGCGGCGCACGTGCCGAGCGCAAAGGAGGGCCACCAAAAGGGGGGGAAGAGGTAGTACATGAGGGAGAACTGGCTGGTCAGCTCCGCCGCTGAGTCACGCGAGCCAAGATCGGCTGGCCGGCCGCCATAGGCCCGGTCCTCATACCAGCCGGCGAACCAGCCCGCGACGACGCAGACGTTGAGGACGACGAGGAGCGTGGCGATGGCCCAGAGCAGGCGGGCGCGGCCTCGGATGGTGATCAGTCGCGAGTAGAAGAGCGGGTGCGTGAAGACCATCGAGTAGTAGACGGACGAGAACCACGTGTAGTAGGAGAGGAACCAGCTGTAAAGGTAGACCGGCCACGACTGCAGCCCGAAGCCGTACACCGCCACCGTGGCAAAGAGAGAGCCCCACCAGCCGGAGAGCAGCGGAGCCGGCTCGCAAAAGTCTCCGCGGTCCTGATCGTCCCACTGCGCAAAGAAGTGGAACGAGCCGTCAAAGTCTCCCGGGTGGCACATGGCGACCAGATTGATGAGCAGCAGCAGCAGCGAGACATAGTACATCGGCAGCATCGGTGAGAGGCGGTTGGCGACGTAGCCCAGCGCTGAGCGTGGTGCCGGGCCCATGTGGACGGCGAGCCCAAACCCGGCGAGCGCAAAAAAGGTCGGCACGTGGACACACATGAAGCGCGCCGCTCCGAACGCTCCCCACGACTCGGTGTCGGCCACGCCGTCCATGTTGCTGCCATCGGACGGTGCCTGTTCACACTCGTAATATCCGGTGAGACGAGGTGCTCGCGAATCACGCGATGTCTCGGCTGATCGCAGCTGACGGCGCCTGCAGCCCCACGTGGTTGAAGACGACCTGGCAGGCAAGGATGTAGCGGACCCCCTCGATGGCGTGCGAGACGCGAGGCGGCCCGCGCCGCACGGCTGCGAGATCCCCAAAGCTGGGCGCAGCAATGCCGAGCGCTTTGGCGAGCCCACTGCGCACGACCTTGCCCGTCCTTGTCTTGGGTAGCTCCGCCGGCGCGACGACTCGCGCCACCGACGGCCACTTGCTCGGCGCGAGCCCCTCGCTTCTCAAGCCGCCGCGCAGCGCGCGAAGCAGCAGCCGGGCGTCGGCGAGCTCGGGCGGCGCGTCCGGCCCGAGCACGACGACGCAGCCCACCTCCTCGCCCCACGCCGGCGAGGGCACGGCGAAGACCACCGGCGTGCGCACCCACTCGAGCGACCGGAGAGCAGCCTCGACCTCGTGCGGTGACACCTGCTCGCCCCCGCGCTTGATGAGTTCCTTTGCCCTCCCCGTGATGCTGAGGTGGCCGTCGGCGTCGAGCACGCCCACGTCGCCCGTGAGGAAGAAGCGGTCGGGCTCGGCTGCAACGGCGCCGTCGGCGCAAGAGAGCAGAAAGTAGCTGTCCGCGTCGGCCGAGGGGCTGTTGAGATAGCGGGGCATGACCGTCTGACCCGAGATGGCGATGACGCCTGGGAGGCCCGGCGGCTGCGGCGCGAGGCTCGTCGGATCGACGACCGCCAGAGAGGCAGCGACTGCGATACCGACCGATCCGCTCTTCTCACGCATCTGGTCGACGGCGGTGCCCGGCTGTGTGATGGGCATCTGCTCAGACATGGAGTAGGTTGCGTGGACGGGGATGCCGCCAAAGCACCTCGAGAGCGCCTGCCCGTCAGCCGGTGTGAGCGCAGCGGCACCCGAGCGGATGAGCCGGAGGGAGTGTACAGGGTCGGCGCCGCTGTCCTTGATGTGGTGGAGGATGGCCAGGTGCATCGTCGGCACCGCGCTGTACCACGTCGGCGGAGGCATCGCGCCGAGAGCCGCGCAAAAGTCTTGAGCCGAGAAGGAGCCGAGACACGTGCAGCTGCTACCGACGGCGAGCGTCGCGAGAACAGAAGCGGACAGGCCGCCGACGTGGAAGAGGGGCATGGCGTTCAGGCAAACGTCGTCACTGCCAGGCAAGGGGACGCCGAGTTGGAGCGGAGGCTGCAGCCGAGGTACAGCCGAGGTACAGCCGAGGTACAGCCGAGGTACAGCCGAGATCTCGTACCTTGTGATTCCAAGACTCGCGGCGAGGAGCGCCGCGTTGCGCACCAGGCTGCGCTGCTGCAGAGGGACGCCCTTGGGCTTGGAGGTGGTCCCCGAGGTGCGGAGAAGTAGCACAACGTCGTCGGCGCTCGTCGCGAGCTTGTGGTCCGACGCCGCGCAGCCCGCCGCGGGCGTGAACGCAAAGAGCCCGGCGACGTCAGCACGCGAGCTGGCGCGGTGGATCTTCACGTCACGGCCCGAAGCCACGGCACTCTCCGCAGCGGCGCAGACCGCCGCGTGCGGCGCGCTATCAAACAAGATGACGTGCCTCGCATCGAATTGCTCGAGCGCGTCGAGCGCGTCGTCGTGCGCGATGTCAGGCGGGAGGGGGGCGGCTGTTGTCTGCGCGGCCAGCGTGAGAAAGGCCACGGCCCCTGCAGCGCCGCTCGGCACCACGTACGCGACCACCTCGCCGGGCATGACTCCGAGGGCGCTCAGGCTGCCACTGTCGCTGATGAAGGCGGCAAGCGCACCGTAGGTCAGGACTGCGGACGTGCCGGCGGCCGAGCGGAGGCACGCGCAGCTCGCAGGCTGTGCGACGAGGAGGCCTGCTCACGGAGTGAAGGGTAAAGAGACGCGGCCACGTTGACAGTCGCCCGCCGGCGCGGCGAGGAGGCCGAGAATGGTCTGTGGCAGCTCGTCGATGCTCGGATCGAGCGCCACGCGCACGAGCTGCTGGCTCCTCGAGACGCCTGCGGCGCTCAGCCGGGAGACAGGCCGGAATTTGAGCGCCTCTGGCGGCGACGGCCTGACGAGGTAGCTCGCGATGCCCCTCTCCGAGCGCATCGACAGGTCTATCGTCGAGCCACGCGCGCAGGAGTACTCTGTCGGGAGAGCCACCAGCGGCGCGGTTGGACTCGCGGGCTCTCGCACTTCACAGCGGCGTGGGGGTCGTAGCGGTGGGCTCGATCCTGCCTCGTGGGAGAAGGAGAGGTGCGCCAGCGCGGAGGAGGCACGCGTGATGGGAGGCTGCGGCGCGAGCGGCAGAGCTTGCTCCGACCGCTCGTTGAGTGGTATCTGTCCAAGCGTGGATTTCTCCGGTCCGAGCCCTGCCGCCAGGTGCGAGAAGAGGCGGTGGTGCAGCACCTCGTTGGTCTGCAGGTCGCGCGGCATTTCGTGGCGCGCCGAGTGGTACAGCATCATGCGCAGCTCGCCGCCCTCATACTCGAGCGCCGCGGCCATGCTCTCCGCCTTGAAGTGGTCCAGCGTGCCGATTAGGTGCGCCGACCGCGTCGCGACGGCGCACCTCGGCATCCACATATTGAGCGCGCGGCGGATGGCGGCGGTGCTCGTAGCGTGCGCGAGTAGCACAAAGGAGAGCGAGGGGGCGCCAGTGGCCGCGCGTTCGGAGAGCGTGTTGCTCCTCGCTCCCGCTCGGTCGGGGGCCGAGTGCTCGAGGAGGCGCCTTAGCGAGCCGAACGAGTGTCCAAATTTGGCGCCGTCCCGCTTTACATGCCGGTGGACAGATGCAACAACGTCGGGCTGAAGGCACGCGCTGACCACCGCCGCGCCCTGTGAGAAGCCGAAGCAGCCGTCCACCTTGAGCTTGATCATCGCGTTTAGCACCTTGGAGAGCGTGCTGAGCATCTGCGTGTCCGTTGTCTCCGCGTCATACCACGTGTAGAAGGGCCCGTGGACCATCTCCTCGCCGAGGCCGACCCCAGGGGCATCGCTCTGGAGAGGTCCGTGCAGGTCTGCGGCGTGGGGTGAGGATGCAAGGTGAGAACACACGGGGCGCATACCACCGAGTGCCAGCAGGGGCAGGGGCACACAGTGGATCTCGAATAGACTGTCGTCAATGCCCAAGTTCTTGAGCTGCCGCTTGGCGACCGCTTGGTTCGAGCCTGCGCCGTGAAGCGCGAGCAGCCGGGGCTTGCGCTGCGTCGAGCGTGGCACCAGGGTGGGCGGCTTCCACGCCCCGCGACGCCGCTGTTGGGGGACGAGAATAACCTCGACACTCGAGTCCTCTGTGTGAGACTCGGTCATGCTCACGGAGGTACGACTCGGCTCCCTCGAGTACCAGCGCTTCAAGCGCCTGCCGGCAGAGGCGGCGGAGGACACACTCCAAGAGGAGGACACTCTCTCCTGGAGCGGCTTGTGTACCCTCGCCCATAGCAGCCCAGCAGCAGCAGCACGGGCGCGCTGACTCAGCAACACCGCGAGGGTAGCCAGCAGTATGAGCGCCGGAGTCCCGACGGCGATGAATGCGATCGAGCTCGAGCGCAGGCTGTCGCTTTCGTCGCAGAGGTCGCCAGTCGCCGGCGGCACCTCGCCCGCCGTCCCGGCCAGCGTGATCTCGCCCAACTGAGCACCGTCAGAGAAAATGCGGACAGCGGCCCCGTTCAAAAGGTCCTGACTGAGGATCACCTCACCAGGCGTGCGAAGAGCGTACTCCCTGAGCTCGTACGCGCCCTCGGTCGCTTCAAACCGTACGAGCACTGAGCACGTGACAGGCTCCACACACCCATCGCCCATGCCAATCACGCCCGTGGCCGTCGCCGAGTCGAAGAGGAGCGTGCCCCGTAGGGCGACGCCGGCGCCTGCCTGCGCGACGAGGAGCAGACCGCCCCGCATGCCACCTTGTGGCAGAATGGGAGACACGAGAGCGGAGACAGGCTCCATCGTGCCGCAGGCAACGGGGGTGCCATCCTCGGTGGCAGCGATGAGAACCCGGCCGGCGGCATGGCCCAGTGAGCCCTCGAATGTACCGCTGAGAAAGGCGTTGCCAAAGGCATCCGAGAGCATCGACACCGAGTCGAACATGGGGTCTCCGGTCTGGATGGTGCGAGCGTGTGGCTGGTCGGCCGGCGCGTAGAGCCGCGCTAACACCTCGTCGTGGCCGGGGCATTCGAAGCCGGTGTGCGGCTGCAGGAGGAGGGTTGCGGAGGCGGGCAGGCCCGTAAAGGTGGCGATGAGGCGGAGCATACCACCCTCTTGCTTGAGGTGCACGAGGGCATGGACGTTGAGGCTGCTGCGGTTGATGGCGTTGAGGCTGCTGCTGGCGTTGAGGCTGCTGCTTGCATTGAGGCTGCTGGCGGCATCTGGGCTGCTGCTTGTACCCGGCCATGCGAATGCCTTGTACACGGTCATCCGCGCAAGCGCCTGGGTGATGCCTGGTGCGTAGCCTCCGACGGCGCCGCAGCCAACATAGGCGCCCATTCGCCCATGAACGATCATCTGACGCCCCAGAAAGGTCGCCGGCATTGCTGCGCCGCACCCACCCCCCACTCCTTCCAGCTCGCGGCTAAGAGCACTAATAAGGTCGGAGCTATCGAGGAGAAACTCCGAAGCAAGCAGCGCCACGCCGCGGCCGTCTGCCCGGTAAGAGCCGTACGTCCATTTGTCGCCGCCACGCACCGACGACCGCGAGGTCCTGTAGCCCGCGAACACGCCCTCGTAAAAGTTGAGGTCCTCGACTGCGCCGAGGCAGTTGAAGCCGCGGTGCAGGTGCCACATGCCGTGGAAAAACGGCTCGAGGCCTGCTACGACCCCACGAACCGCGAGGTGCGAGCCGCTCCTCAATACCCGCCGGCTGAACACCACGAGACCGCGAGCGGACCGCTCCGCGAACTGAGCTGGCATCCGGCCGATGAGCGCCAAATGCACGTGCGGCTCGGCGGCGAGCGGTGCGCACAGCGGCGTTTGAGCACTTGTCACAACAACAACCTGCCCTCCACTGGCGAGAGCGAGCGCTGTAGCCGCAGTGAGGGATTGACCGGATGTGTCGACCGCCTGCGAGAGCTCGACCGTGACAGTGCCGTCCGCTCCCACAGTCGTGTTGCTGCTAGCACCAATGCGGTCGGTGCATTCTGCAAGGATGGCCACCCGGATGACCGAGCCGGGAGCCAGCCCAGAGAAGAGTCCGTAGACGCTTATCCGCGCCCCCTGCGCCTGAGCCGCCACGATTCCAGCCGGGAGTGATCCTTTGCCACTGGCCCACGACCCGAGCACGGCGTGAGAGAAGCTGCTGCTGTTACCTCCGGTGTTGAACGCGTCAAATGAAGCGAGCAGCGCTGGCGGCGGCGACGGTGGTGGTGGTACGGTGCTATAGAGTCGCAGAGGCGGCGGCGGCGCTCTGGTCGGGCCCGCGCCGGTCACGGCAGCGGCAAGGACGGCCCAAGCGCCCCGCGCAACCATGGAACCATCACCCGCCGTCACCCGGCCTTGCCTTAGACCGCCGCGTTTTCTCGGCTTTTTTTTTTCAGAGCAGGGGACGCGGCTGTGTGGCAGCCAGCTGGCTGTGTGTCTTGTGAGCTTGTTTGTGTCTGTGTGTCGCTCGTGCGTGTCGTCATCATCTGTCCAGCGTCCACCCATACCGCGTTGGTGTCCAGTCCGAGCCTGGCTGTTCTTCACCTTTCTACCTACCTACTACGCGGCTCTGAGCGCCCAGCGACGCGTGCCGGATGGAGTCCGGCCGCGGGTGACTAGGGAAGTTCGCTCAGGATGTGTGGCAGTCAGTTTGGCTGAGTGTCTTGTCTTGTGGTTCTGTGTGTCGCTCCTGTGTGACCGTCATCGCCCGTCTAGCGTCCACCCATACCGCGTTGGTGTCCCAGTCGTTGGTCGGACTGTGTTTCGCCTTCCCATCAATCAATCAAATGTGTCTTGTGAGCTTGTTTGTGTCTGTGTGTCGCTCGTGCGTGTCGTCATCATCTGTCTCGCGTCCACCCACAAGTGCTCCAAGATCCAATCCATCCAAGAAAAACATCGATCAAAACCGGCGGGCTTTGTGACGCCGTTTACGCCATCGTTTTTGGCTTCGCTTTCTCTTTTGCTTGTTTTTATTTTGTTTTTTCTTTTGCGAAGCGACGGAGGGGGGGGGCGGGCGGGCGCTAACTATGGGCAACTACATGTCGAAGGTTCGAGGACGACTACTCGCCGCCTGGGTCGTTTGGGGCGCGCGGCTCCGTCGAGGACCGGGCGCGCCCCTTTCCCGGCGCGGCGTAGGTCCCACTCTGACGTATAGAGGGGAGGCACGGACAACGGCCCAATTCATCAATTCCACTCATCTTCTGGTGCCTAGCCCCGTGCAGCGGCGGTCCGGCAGGCTGCCCCCAAGGCCCCCTGGGCCGCTGCGGGTTTTGGAGTTATGCTTTGGCACAGCTTCGGCGATGGCGGCCCCTCTCTGGGGCTTGCATAGGCGGGGAGTCTCCCTCGCTGGTCTCCTCATTCCCTTTTTTCTTTTTCTTTTGAGCTGGGTGTGCCGCCGCGCGGCGCTCGCGCGGCGGCGGTGTGTGTGTGTGTGTGTGTGTGTGTGTGGGTGGGGGGGGGGGGGGGTGGTCGGGGGCGCGCGGCTGCCAGGGCAGAGGCGACGGTCATCGGCTCGTCGGGGTTGGGGACGGGGAGGGGGGATGGGCGGTCGGCGAAGGGGTAGCAGGTCTACAGGTGCGTACGGGGTAGCCGTCACTTTCCTGCCTCACAAGGGCGGGGCTGTCCCGGAAAGTGAGAAACGCCGGGCAGCGTGGCGCATCATTGAACCCTCCCATACGTGCTCGTCCCTCCTCCTTCGGGCTGTCCCATCTCCTCATCTCTTTCCCACCTAGGCGGGGCGGGGGTCGGGGGGGCGGCGGGCGCGGGTGCGAGGTGCGGTGCGGTGCGTGCAATCGTGTGTTTGGCGTCATGTCGTGTGTGCCTTCGCTTGTTCCTATTAACAACGAAGTCTAGCTCAAAAAGAAAAACATCGATTTAGGTCGATTCGGATCAACAGAAGGAGAGAGCCTTATTTGCGGGCAAGCAGGCTCGGCCAAGTCACGGTGCATACAAGCGCAAGCGGCGCCCCAGGTAGGTGGTTGGTGTGGTGCTCGCCCGGTGGCATCACTCAGCCGGGCGCGGCCGGCCCCGGGTGTTGTGCACCCCGGGCATCACCCGGCCGCGCCTTGCCCCGGGTGTGGCTATCACGGTGATGCCCGGGTGAGACCCCGTCGCGACGACGAAGTGGATGCCCCGGCTACCGTATACATTACTTGTACATCGTCTGCGGTCGAAAAAAAGCGCGATCTACGTAATCCCTAGCTCACGCGACCCGGGATCATGCCGATGGAACCTCTGCTCGCGCAGATGCTGGATGCGAGGAAACAGCTCCTGAACACGAGCGTGCATCGCGCCGCGCCGCTCATGGACTGGGTCCCGCGGCTCGACGCCGCAGCATCCGTGCTGGTCCAGGTGGGTGCCAACGATCACAAACGGCATGGGTACGACAATGGCGACCCAGGGCCGGTCTGCACACAACGAGGATGGCGGTCGCTTCTCATCGAGCCATCGCCGAACCACTTCGAGAAGCTTCGCAAGCAGTACGATGGGCATCAGAGCGTTCGGCTGCTCAACGCCGCAGTGTGTGGCGCAACGTGCAATGCGCACGAGAAGAAGACATTCTGGTCTGTGGACCTCTCCAATAAGACCGACCCAGACGGTTGGGGCTCCAACCACAGCGATCCGCGCTGCGCACTAGTGCCC
This sequence comes from Emiliania huxleyi CCMP1516, assembly GCF_000372725.1. Lineage (NCBI taxonomy): Eukaryota > Haptophyta > Isochrysidales > Noelaerhabdaceae > Emiliania > Emiliania huxleyi. The sequence goes on from NW_005196755.1 coordinate 132,730, forward strand.
GGCGGGGGCTGGGTCTCCGAGATCGCGTCGCTCAGCAGAGGCCACCTGATCGCCTCAGCCAAGATCTTCGGCTTCACGCCAGCCAAGTGCAACAGATGCTCTCAGCTCGTGGGTCGAGAGCTGCCACCAAATTGCATGGACCGGCTGGTGATGAACCGTATCGTCGCCCACCAGGTGCCGTGCGGCTGTCTGGCCACGGAGGTCTCCGTACTGCGCGCGACGCGTCCCGTCACGCTCCTCATGATTGATGCCGAGGGCTACGACGCCGAGGTCCTGAAGCAATACCCATTTGATCGCATCCCCACGTGGCGCGTCGTCTACGAGACGTCGCACTTGTCGTCGGACAGCATCAGAAGCTCTGCCAAGCTCATGATGAGCCACGGCTTCGTCAACCTGCTCGGTGGCCTGGCGAAGTTGCCAATGACCATGTGGCACCATCGCGAGAGCGCCGAGGTGTACAATGGGAGCATGTGGGAGGGGTCCCGAAGAGGCCGAGGCAAGGTCAAGAGCGCTGCCACCGCGTAAACGCACTTGGCAGAGCGGCAAGGGCATCGGCCGTTCTTCCGCGCCCCTCGCGATGGGCGTTGAATCACACTGCTATTCGAGCTGTACTTAGTACTACGGCTTTACCGATGCGCCATGCGATCCTTGTGAATGTCAAAACGAAATCATCTCAACATCTGTATCTCCTCACTCAGACCTCACTCTATGGCTATGCGTCTTGCTCTTGGGCACTTGGGGTCCCCATCTCATGCAATGGGATGCGGTAGAGGTACGGCTTTAGCCCTCATCCGCTCCCGGCCGCCCCGCGTCCTCTAGGGCTCTACCGTAGGAGGGTAGCTCTCCAAAAAAGACAGCGCATTACACCAGACAGTCAGCGCCGCTGCGACACCCACGTGTACAAGGTCGCGCACAGATACAGGAGTCACCACAAGGACGAATACAGCGCCTGCGTTAGAGCGCGCGCACAGCGCACTCCGCACGGCGAGGGCGAGCGATGCCCTTTGCAACGCGCCCGGAATCTAACCTCTCTCCGCGCCCCTCGCACCTCCCGAGGCCCTCGCGGCTCACCTCTTAGCGCTGCAGGGAGGGGGAGGAGGTAGAGGAGGGGGGGGAGGGGGAGGAGGAGGCACCGGCGGCGGCCTCGACGTCAGCGGTGGCGCGGGCGGTGGCGCCGGCGGTGGCGGCGTCGGCAGTGGCGGCGGCAGAGGCGCAAGGCGCGGGCAGCGCCGCGCCGGCGTCGGCGATGCCGGCGCCGCCGCAACCGCCGGCGCCGCCGCTGCCGGAGGCTGCGTCGTTGCTTCGCGCGAGCCTGGGGTCCGGGCGGAGGAAGAGGCGGCCGTGCTCGTCGACGACGGGGATGGTGTCGTAGGAGGTGCGGGCGGCGGCAGGCGGGGCGGGGCGAGGAGCCAGGCGGTGCTCGTGAAACGGCGGCCTCACCACCACCGCCTTGTTGGGGGGGGGGGGGGGAAA
>NW_005196755.1:134302-140155 GCF_000372725.1 Emiliania huxleyi CCMP1516
CAAAAAATCAAAAAAACTCCGAGCCCAATTGCGTACCATGGCAATGGCCGGGGTTTTCGGCTCGGAACGATTTTACTTTCGTTCTATCGAAAGTGTTGATCGATAAAAGAGAAACCATGTGTGCAGAATAGCGCTACCACGTCGAAGACTGTCCGATTTCATGCACCTCCCCCGAGTTAGTTCTCAGACCCCATTCACATGTTTAGCTCGAACCTTTCCCGCCCGCTCACCTCATCTAGAACCGGTGGGGGGTCGGGCGAGAGGGGTAGCATGATGACGCGCTTGCGTGCTGTTTACAACTACTCTCATCACTCACATTCACGCTGATAGTAGCAGTAGTCGGCGTAGCAGCAGTAACAGTAGTAGTACAGATGCTAATAATCGAGTGCCTTGCAGAGGGGGCTATCAGGCTCATTGCTATTCACAGCAGTATGATGAGTACAATAGCGGAGCGCCTTGCAGAGGGGGCAGGTCGGCCGGTGCACGTGCTTGCTCGCCAGCCAGTGGCAGATGCAGCTCTGGTGGAACTCGTGGCCGCACGAGGGGAGCCGGGTGAGCACCTGGGTAGGGCGACCTAGTTAGAACCTGGGGCCAACAACGGCGAAGCCAATCAGAACAGGAGTAGCAGCAGTGCTAGCAGACAGCAATGTGACATAGCCTAGCCCGGACGGTGTCCAAGATAGACGACGAGATACTGATGCATAGCCGCGAGGCCAAGGGGTCTCGCCTCTCGGCTGCATCTCGGCAGCATCTCGACTGCATCTCGGACTGCATCTCGGCCGCATCTCAACGACACCTCCCCCGGCAGGAACGGACCGATGCAAATCGCACACTCCGCCCCATCGCCTGGGGCAGCCACGCCGCCGCCCCCCTCGCCGCCGCCCTCGCCGCCGCCCTCGCCAGCCCTGCCCTTGGCGCCGGCGACGCCTGTCTCGCTACCGCCGCCGCAGCCGCCGCCCTCGCCGCCGCCAGCCTCGCGCCCGCCCGCTGCTGCCGGCTGGGGCATGGTACGTGTCGGCAGCTCGAGGAAGGCCTGTTCAGAGGGAGCCGTGTGAAGAGAGACGCTGCCCACGGCGAGGCTACTGGCGCTCGAGGGAGGCATTGAGGCGGAGCAGTACTACTGGCGGGAGGATGAGACTGGGCGCTCCTCACAACAATCGGGTTGACAAATGAGCAGCTCGAGGAGCGCCTTGAGCTCGCGTGGGTTCGGGTACCGTGGGGTAGGGGAGGGTGGGTTCGGGTACCATGGGGTAGGGGAGGGTGGCGTAGAGCGCCTTGAGCTCGCGTGGGTTGGTGGAGGGGTACGCGCCGCCGTAGCCCTCTGCTGCGTGCTGGGGACGGCGGCGCAGCTGGTACCTACTCGTAGTCCGCCCAGTGGCTGGGTCACGCAGCCATGCCTCTCCCGCCCCTGGCAGCCGTTGCCTGGCGAGGGGATGACCATGGATGGGCCAAGACTCGGGTATGAGCACGCAAGGCCGCGGCGGCGCAGCTGGCACCGTCGGAACACGCCCCGGCGGCGGCACCACCCCACCATCAGAAAGACGAGGACGAGGGCCGCCTGCTCATGTCCAATGAGCTAAGCAGGACTAGGTTAGCTACTCTCGGCTCCTCTCGGCTCCCTCTCGGCTTACACTCTCGGCTACCTCTCGGCTACTCCTCTCGGGCTCCTCTCGGCTACCTCTCGGCTGCCTCTCGGCTACTCCTCTCGGCTACCTCTCGGCAACTCTGGGCTCCTCTCGGCTCCTCTCGGCTCCTCTCGGCTCCTCTCGGCTCCTCTCGGCTCCTCTCGGCTCCTCTCGGCAACTCTCGGCTACTCTCACCGCGACAGAGACCGACGGGAGCATTAGCGACGTGTCGCTGTCGTAGAAGCGAAACGCAGAGGAGCGGGGGACGGCGGAGGAGGGTTCGCCGGGCGGCGGGGAGGGCGGCGGCGACGGAGGTGGCGGAGGTGTCACGGTGCGCGGCGGAAGAAAGAGAGGACGCGGCGGCGAGGGCGACGCGGGCGGCGAGGGCGGGGACGAGGGCGGCGACGGCGGCGCAGGCGGCGACGGGTAGCACACGCCTGCGTGGAGAGTACGCCGACGTCAGGACGGGAAGGCGGTACTGTGCAGTGCATTCCAGGCGCCGCGTGAGTGCGAGGGCTGCGAGGACAGTGCAGCTGAGCACGTGCCCTCGCCAGCGCTGGTTGGGACACAGACTTCTAGCGGCCCGCGCCGTTGTCTTCAGAGTGGCTTTTCGCCTTCCAGTAGCACCCCCCGCACCAAGGAGTCGCCGCGCCCGTGCAGGTGTTGCAGTCGTACGAAAGGCTGTGTGTGGGGGGGGGTGAGTTCAGTGGGTAGCGGCAGGCGGAGGCAGCGAGGGGGCGGGGAGGGCGGGAACCGAAGCGAGCGAGGAGGTGTCTGCAGGCGTCTGACGAGTGAGGAGTGACCTGGTCGCACACTCCCCTTGGCAGATTTGGCAGCAGCACCCGCCAGCCTCGAGACGGCGAGAGCCGTGTCCGTGGATGGCAGCCGAGGGGAACAGGCTGTCGTCTGCGCCGTCTGCGTCGCCGGCACCGCTAAGTCCGCGTCGGACTAGGGTCTGCGGGGGCTCCGAGGAGCGGACCAGCTGCGTGCCGTTGCACCAGTGCCCGGGCGGGGCGAGGTCAGCCGGCGAGGAGCAGGCCGTGGAGGGCGGCGGCATCGGTCCGATCGCCGATCGATGGTCCGCGGAGAAAAGCCCTCGCAGAAAAAAAAGATCGAGGTTCTTGACTGAGATGAGACCGCCAGTGGAGTTGGGATTCCACCGTGCACCGCGCTGCGAGCCTGTCGTGTCCCTTGTCAGGAGCAGGAGAGCCCCACCTGTCCCCCTGATCGTCCTTCCAAAATCCTGCTCGTGCAGGTGGGGACCTTGTCCTCGTCCCATCCCTCGTTTGGCGTGTCTGTTTTCTTTCTTTCTTTCTTTTTTTCTTGAGGTGGATATCCTTTGGCCGCGTTGGGTAGCGAGGATTGGTGTAACCCGAGCCACGGAGGCGTGTTTTCTGACGGCCGACCGTCAGTGCACAGAGTTGCCCCTTCTCCGACTGCCCCGGCTAGTTCCCGAGGTCGTCGGGAGTGACCCCTTCGCCGCCCGAGACCTAGCGCGGGTGGGTTGAAATTCTTGAAAAAACTCCACGCAGCCCAGTAGGGCGCCGGCACCCTAGCGTAGAGGGCCTCGTGTAGCCCTCCTTTTGGTATACTTTCTGGCCGCGTCCCTCCCCTGTCCAATCTTCTGCACTCACTCTTTACATACATAAAATACTATTAACAACGAAGGCGCTCTCAAAAAAACTCTACAGTACACAGCTCCCTGCGTTGAAACGGATTTCGCGATGCGCGACTAGCACTCTTTCGTGCTGCTCGCTCGCCGGTGCGCGGGACATGGCCTCCCGCGCAGCTCGCGCTCACTCGGCCTGCCTCCGCCTCACGGCTGACTGAGCACGCCATGGGTCCTACACTGCCGAGAGCCACCGAGGTCACAGGAGCCGTCCGCGGCGCGATGATCATGATGCCATCGATCGGGGCTGCATGTGGTGTGGCGCTGCGGGCACGCAGAAATCAACAGGGCGGCTCTAAGTTCTCACCAGAGGGTGACCACCTTGCCATACTTCTCGACCAAGCGGCGAGACTTGCGCCGGTTGCGCGCGTACGTCCACATGTTCTCCGTCCCAGCTGGGCACTCCGACGTCAGCACCTAAGGTAAGGTAGGTAAGGATATTGGTAAGCTTCTCCACACGGACGCACAAGGTGGTGGGACAAGGGGGGGCGACCCTCGCGACTCCACGTCTAGAAGACAGTCACGGCATTAAAAGTGCAAGGCCCGGTGCGCGTGGGTGAGGTGTGTGTGTGTGTGTGTGTGTGTGTGTGTGTGCGTGCGTGCGTGCGTGCGTGTGTGTGTGTGTGTGTGTGTGTGTGTGTGTGTGTGAGTGTGAGTGTGTGCGTGCGTGTGGACGTCAGCACCTCCTCGGTGGACACAAACTTGACGCCCTGTAGCAGCATGTCCGCCTTGGCCGTGTCGACGGAGGTGGTGTTGTCGCCGTTGGGCACTCCGATCGATGCGGTCGCGTCCTCGACCACGTAGACCTAAGGGAAAGGAGGGGGAGGTGCGGGGGGGGGGGGGGGGGCGACGGGGTGGTCGAGAATTCCGGCGTGGGATGCGGTACACCTGCTCGCAGTGGTCGGTCCACATGCCCTGCATCATCTTGGTGCAGTTCGCGTCGGGGCCAACACAGGCGGAGCACGCGGGGTTCTCCGGGTCGGTGTCCTGCGTGCAGACGGTCGTCCCGTTCGCGCCGATCATGCACGCCGGCTGCGCCGCGTCCACGAGGCAGCACGCCACGTCCTTGATCTCCTCCGTCGAGTTCTTGGTGCACGCCAACTCGATCGGGTAGCCGACAAAGGGTAGGGGGCCGTCGGCGAAGGAGAAGGGCGTCTCGCCGAAGTGGCGCGAGGCGAAGCTGATGTGATCCGCTGGATGGTAGTCCTGGGAACGGAACACGCCCTCAAACAGGCACGAGTGGCGAAGGTCGTTGACCGCCGGGACGATCGTGGCGCCCTCTGCCACGCCGAGCGATCCAAGACGGGTGCAATTGTCGGTACCTCCGGTTGCCGGCGGGTTGCAGTAGGCGTAGTCGTTATCGATACCCTTCGGGGGCCCGTTCGTGAAGCACTTTTGGATGTCGACATGGATGAAAGCGGTCTTCTTGTGAGGCGCCGTTGGCGCCGTCGGCGGCGGCGACGCGACGCACGGATCGGTTGGGGACGACGCAAAGGCCGACGTTGTGGCGAGCAGACTGGCGAGCACAAGCAGCTGACCGATCATGGCCGAGTCGTCGAGACAAGCGGCTGATAGTTGTATCCCTCTCGGTGTACCCCAGTCCAGAGAGAGCCTCCAGATAAGGTAAGGTAAGGTAAGGTAAACTTCTCCACACACACGAGGTGGTGGGGCAAGGGGGGGGCAACCCTCGCGTCTCCACGTCTGACGACAGGAGCCCCACGGCATTCAAAGTGCACGGCCCAGTGCGCGTGGGTGAGCGGTGTGTGTGTGTGTGTGTGTGTGTGTGTGTGTGTGTGTGTGTGTGTGTGTGTGTGTGTGTGTGTGTGTGTGTGTGTGTGTGTGTGTGTGTGTGTGTGTGTGTGTGTGTGTGTGTGTGTGTGTGTGTGTGTGTCTCACGTCACTGCATCCTCCGCCGGTTCCTCCCGTCGCCTCTTCTTTGTTCGAGAGTTCTTTTCGTTGAATTCTTTGTTCGAATGTTTTTCAATCCATCCTTCACGAAGCCCTCCCATGTAGCTAGCGTTCTTGGCGAATGTCTCGAAATGGCCAGCAGGCGCTGTCTGCTCGCGGTCTGTGCGGGCCGCTCGTCCTCCTCGCCCTTCTTTCGTCCTCCCGTCCCTCCCCTCCACCATGGCCTTCTCGGCACTTCTTTCTCCATCCGCCTCGCCCTGCCTTTTCGCATCGCAGATACATATGGAATACGTGTAAAAAAAGAAACCACGCGCGCAGTTTTTGCCGAAGTTGTCAATCGAAAGACACTCTTATATGGCCCTCTCCCCTTCCAAGACCCACCAGAGCCGCAACCCCCCCCCCCCCCCCTAAAAACGGGGGCGTCTGCCCGCAGAAGGGGTCCCCCCTCTTTTAAAAAAAAAAAAACACGCGGTCCCCCGCGGAATACAAGGCCCCACCCCCAAAATCCTCCCACAATTTCTTGAGACGCGCCCCCTCACCACCCTTTGGGGGGGAGAAAAAAAACTCCGGGGGTAAAAACGACCCCAACCCGGACCCCCGGGGGGCCAACCCCCCTTAAACCCTCCTGGGGCCGAGAGCCAAAAAAAAAAC